>NC_061080.1:308690-397093 GCF_021917145.1 Hypomesus transpacificus
TGCATCCATCTCCAAGCTCCAGTCATCTTACAGGGTCTGAACAATCCAAGATTTCAGGGATGTTTCACACATGAAACACCCCTGCCAAAAGCCCCCCCCCCCCTCCCAGTGTAAGAGAGAATACCCACTGTACCTCACAGCGGGCTGGTGTCGAAATCCATCTAGATTCAGTTCCCTGTCAGGATGTGCTGTATGGTACATTCCTGTGGGTCAGCCCACCCTGAGCAAGACAACTGACAGAAATGAATCAAGAAGCGTGTCATTCTGCACATAGTCAACTGAATGGGCTCTGTCAGGAACCTTGCATGCCAGCTGTGAAGACATTCTCCCAGTGCACCATGGGATATTCATGGGAGCTGTGTCTCATGTACTCTGTGTTCGCGTTTTGTTCGTTCGGCAGGCGCGTTCATCCCGAGCGACGCGCCAATCAATCTGACATCCGATCCATCCTACCTGTCCTTTCCTTTCCTTTACACCTTCTTCCAGCTTTCCTATGTTCCTTTCCAACCCTGCCTCCCCCCCCCCCCCCATGCTCCTGTCCCACCTTCTCCTCTCCTCTTTCCCCCCCTGCTCAATCTGCCACTGGCAGGCTTCTTCACTTAGGGAATCCCATGCATCCTGACTCCTAGCTCTTTCATGGAACGCTTGCATCTGTACCCGTCAGAGAGAGAGAGAGGGGGGTTGGTAAGAGTGAGAGGGAAGATAGAGGGAGTAGAGAGGATGGGAGAGAGAGAGATGGCGGGAGAGAGAGAGCGAGAGATGGTGGGAGGAATAGAGAGAGAGAGAGAGAGAGAGAGAGAGAGAGAGAGAGAGAGAGAGAGAGAGAGAGAGAGATTGGAGGAAGCGTGGGGTTTGGAGGGAGCATAGTTTTCCATGTGTGGCCAGAAGAGGCCCAGAGCAGGTTGAGCATTGCAGGACCCTGATTGGTCGTCAGGCCGCGCGTGGGCGGGGCGAAGCCGGGTGTGATTGGCATTTACAGGTTTGATGGTGCTGACAGATGGTAAAATGCTACCCTCGCTTTGGACGGAGGTAGGGGGGGGGTGGGGGCGCTTCGGAAGGAGGGAGAGACGAGGAAAACGAGCGAAAGGAGGAAGAGATTGACGGGGGTAGAAAGGCTGAGTGGATAGAAGAGAGAGGGAAAGATAGTGATGGGAGGCAGCGGAGGAAGGAGGGAGAGAAGGCGAGTGGGGGAAAGGAGGGCAGTAGGCAGGGAGATGACCAAAAAAGCTCCTATGTTGCTGTCCACCGTGAGGGAAAAGACTGGGGTACTCATGGCTGTCCTCAGATCATTCACACAAGCCTGGAGAGAATCTGCTTCGGTTGGGAGTTGTAAGACCATGAAATCTCCGGAAGGGGAAATGTGAGAAACGAAATG
Source organism: Hypomesus transpacificus (assembly GCF_021917145.1). Lineage (NCBI taxonomy): Eukaryota > Metazoa > Chordata > Actinopteri > Osmeriformes > Osmeridae > Hypomesus > Hypomesus transpacificus. Next base: position 310,066 of record NC_061080.1, read on the forward strand.
TTTGGAGTGTGGAGATGAAACAAAATGTATTCCACACACAGGGTAAGGAACAGGGGATGAAGGGAGGGGGGGTGAGTGAGTGAGTGAGTGAGTGAGTGAGTGAGTGGTGGGGGGGCAGAGACTAATAATATCTTTCGCATGGCAGCAGGAAATGTGCCTTGTCAGATTCAGCTGTTGTAGCCGACACAATTCTCCACTATATTACCCAACCTCCAGCCTAGTGACGGACAAATGCGCTCTCAAATGCAAGCAGCGTGCGTCACTTGCTTCACTCGGCTCGATTAAATCAATAGCGCTACACCAGACTGTCGCACTCAGTCAGGACACTACTCTCTCCTCACTGTATGAGAAATCTCCAACTAATTTGACCCAGATTCTTCTTCTCATACCATGCTGTGTTCAGAATTCCGAGCCAACTGTTTTACCTCACCCCAACCTAGGAATATACCGTATATCTCAAATAACTTAAAAATAAGGGATGTACCAAAGAGCAACATCGATCTGCAACAACTGGAGATATTTTTGACACAAAATGGCGGCGCTGCAGTCGTCCCTTCTGCTAAAGTGTACCATGGGCCGAACGCCAGACATGCTGCTCACACCTATGACGTTATCAGATCTACATGCTGAGGGCACAGACGTCTTATGTTATCAGATCTACAGACCTGCATGCTGAGGGCACAGACGTCTTATGTTATCAGATCTACAGACCTGCATGCTGAGGGCACAGACGTCTTATGTTATCAGATCTACATGCTGAGGGCACAGACGTCTTATGTTATCAGATCTACATGCTGAGGGCACAGACGTCTTATGTTATCAGATCTACATGCTGAGGGCACAGACGTCTTATGTTATCAGATCTACAGACCTGCATGCTGAGGGCACAGACGTCTTATGTTATCAGATCTACATGCTGAGGGCACAGACGTCTTATGTTATCAGATCTACATGCTGAGGGCACAGACGTCTTATGTTATCAGATCTACATGCTGAGGGCACAGACGTCTTATGTTATCAGATCTACAGACCTGCATGCTGAGGGCAAAGACGTCTTATGTTATCAGATCTACATGCTGAGGGCACAGACGTCTTATGTTATCAGATCTACAGACCTGCATGCTGAGGGCACAGACGTCTTATGTTATCAGATCTACATGCTGAGGGCACAGACGTCTTATGTTATCAGATCTACAGACCTGCATGCTGAGGGCACAGACGTCTTATGTTATCAGATCTACAGACCTGCATGCTGAGGGCACAGACGTCTTATGTTATCAGATCTACAGACCTGCATGCTGAGGGCACAGACGTCTTATGTTATCAGATCTACATGCTGAGGGCACAGACGTCTTATGTTATCAGATCTACAGACCTGCATGCTGAGGGCACAGACGTCTTATGTTATCAGATCTACAGACCTGCATGCTGAGGGCACAGACGTCTTATGTTATCAGATCTACAGACCTGCATGCTGAGGGCACAGACGTCTTATGTTATCAGATCTACAGACCTGCATGCTGAGGGCACAGACGTCTTATGTTATCAGATCTACATGCTGAGGGCACAGACGTCTTATGTTATCAGATCTACAGACCTGCATGCTGAGGGCACAGACGTCTTATGTTATCAGATCTACAGACCTGCATGCTGAGGGCACAGACGTCTTATGTTATCAGATCTACATGCTGAGGGCACAGACGTCTTATGTTATCAGATCTACATGCTGAGGGCACAGACGTCTTATGTTATCAGATCTACAGACCTGCATGCTGAGGGCACATACGTCTTATGTTATCAGATCTACATGCTGAGGGCACAGACGTCTTATGTTATCAGATCTACAGACCTGCATGCTGAGGGCACAGACGTCTTATGTTATCAGATCTACATGCTGAGGGCACAGACGTCTTATGTTATCAGATCTACAGACCTGCATGCTGAGGGCACAGACGTCTTATGTTATCAGATCTACATGCTGAGGGCACAGACGTCTTATGTTATCTGATCTACAGACATGCATGCTGAGGGCACAGACGTCTTATGTTATCAGATCTACAGACCTACATACTGAGGGCACAGACGTCTCGTTTTCACCCGGGAGCGAGATGATGCAACATCAGATGGGGCATGCTGGGAGTTTAGCCTTTCACTGAGGCTGATGTAGGTGTCCTCTCTCACTCTCGTCACTCCCTCTCTCTCTCTCTCTCTCTCTCTCTCTCTCTCTCTCTCTCTTACACAGCCCGAGGTGTGTGTGTGAGCCTGCGTGCGTGCGTGTGCACAGCGTGTGTATGTGTGAGAGAGCGTGTTTGTGTACAAAGTGTGTGTGTGTGTACTTGGATCCAAGCGAGATGTCTTAAGCGTAGGTCATCTGGTCCTCTTGCCACCTTGTTTGACTCTGTCAGGGGGTCACAGGTAGCAGTTTTTCTTAGACCTTGTCAGCATGCACACGTCAAAGTTCATGGCGGGACACTTCATACTGTAGACTGGGTCAGGGGGCCGTGTGATGATTAAATGGTAGATTACATAGGAGGAGGAACTCCAGCTTGTTACAAACTGGAAACTTCGACATTCCTATGCGAGAAGAAGGTTGTGAAGTTTATTCTCCAAGCTTCGTTTCTCAAAGGAAGTTTACAAAGACCATTCAATTCTCACTCACATCCATGGCTTATTTACTGTGGCACAGTGACTTGGTAAATTACACACACACACACTAAACGGTCGTCAAATAATACCTTCCATCTCCACCATGATGAGGTAAGCAGGAGTCTCTCCATGGATGTCAATGGGCCTCCTGGGGTACAACCCCCTAATTGCCTCATTTCCTGTAGGGAACATATTTTTGGGAATGCTCTTAAGGTTCCACGGTTGTGAAGCAGCTGTTAGGAGCCACAAGGTTCCATTTGACCTACGTATTTCTCTCTGACCCCGATATATCCAATGTTACACCTTCCTGATGGCTGAAACAAGATCGCAAGCCTACCGTGTGTATGTGTGTGTATGTGAAAAAGTCAGAGAGAAAATGTGTCTATGTGTGAGTGTTCATGCATGTATGTGCATCTGGTTGTGTCGCGTGTGTGTGTGTGTGTGTGCGTGTGTTTCTTCGCACTGTAAGTGACTCCATCTGTATATCATCGGTTTATTTGACAGCAAAAGACACTGCAAAGGACAGACGAGTTAGTCCTTTATCGCCTCCCCAACATCAATAACATTTAGTTTGTCGTAATGTTACTTAATAAAAACCTACATTTAAACTCGGACATCAATCTGGACCTTTAAAAACGTCCAGATGGAATGCTCCTATCTCTATACCTGCCACAGGACGTGAATCACTGTCGGACAGCAGAGCAGCCGTAGCTCCAGACCCACGGGATCCAGGAGGGGCCCTGACCATGTGTCTATGCCCAGGATACCTCACCCTCTCCAGGGAGAACCATAAATCAGCACCCCCTCCAGCTGTGCCAAATGTGAAACCAGGCTAGCTGCTGACCTAGGACCCTCTGTGGCCATACTTCACCCCAAGACTTCCACCCCCCCCCCCTTACCCCTTTTCCCACCAGCCCCTCACCCCTAACCCCCTTCCCACCAGTCCTGCACCCTCGACACCATGTGATGGTGACTAAGCAAGGCAGCGGTATGTTGGATTTTTATATGGGTGTTTAATTGGGGACGAGGAATGTGATTGATTGGTTTCCCTGCGTCGGTGAGAGTCAAAGGGTAGGACGAACAGGAGGGGGTGGATACGGGGTGTCGTTCGCCTGTAAGTGTGTGTGTGTGTGTGTGTGTGTATGTGTGTGTGTGTGTGTGTGTGTGTGTGTGTGTGTGGGCAGAAACACAGGCTTGCACTCACAACAAAAGTACTTAATTGTTAAATGATCATGCATTCATTGCTACTTTAGAGACAAGGGCTGCCTAACGCAGTTTCATGTCGACTGCAGAATGACATTTTACAGGGAGAGACTTCAGGCGTTTATGATTAAGTATCTGGTGCCCTCATATGGCGTATTCATGAATCCAATTTATTTCCCCTGGGGCTACTTAGGAGAACACACAGCGCCATCTAGTGTCACACAACAAGACAGCATCCTTCCAAATACGTGTCATGTTGCACTCTTGCTGAAAGAGTTTTGAGATTAAGTTTTTTCCAGTGCGGTGCACAGAAGAAAGATAATACATGTTAAATCAAACTAGGCCAACTGTCAATTAATAATTTGAATCCCACATAATTTGAGATTGAAATACACTCATTTATTTTACTGGAGTATTTGTTAGTCTAGGCCTACTAAAAATAAAACGAATGTTTAACCCGTACCCTATACTAATACCATTTACATTTTTGCTGATGTTAAGTAGCCGTTTGTAAACCTACGTGTTGTCCTAAGGTCAGCTTACATTGAATTTATTTGAGGCCAATTTGGACGGACGTTAATTTTAACGGCACCCGGTCGCTTTTTCCGTGTCTAAAAGGAGTCGCAGTCGTTCTGCCCTCCGTGTCGGTCCTTCGTGTACTGGATGCCAGCAGATGCATTGACTGTAAATCTGTCGTATTGGCACCTCGCATGGAATCGGATGCCTGAGTACTGAGGTAAAGAACCACTTGTTTACTGCAGTTGGGAACCTGGGCAAAGTAGTGAAGAAACGTCATCGGCGCCACCGAACGTAGCTCCACAAACTGAATTTGTGCGATTTATAACGTAAGGTATGAACACAAAAGTCTTGGAAATTGTAGCTAGGCCTATTCATAACCATTTACAAATGTAAATTCATCATTGCACATATGATAATAAAGGTTTAACCAAAGGACTACGCTCAGAATTTAGCATTAAAAGCATGACATGAAACAATTACAACTAGCCTTCATGAAAGTAAGAGTAAAAGGTTTCTTCGAGTAGGCCTAAACATTTAGGTTGGGCTATGTAAATACCGGTAACTAACGCTACATATCTCAGAAATGTGCAACATCCTATTTCAAGTTTAACATATGGGATGATACAGACACACAAACATAAATGATGTAGCCTATTAGATAATTTCTGTAAGATAGGCCTATGACTTGTTTCCACTATGTAGCTTATACAGCTAAAACAACTGTCTTCTGACACCATGCAATTCCACCCTTGAGTTTTTAAAAGCATTGATGTCAGAAAGACACAGATAAGGAAGTTTATTAGACTCTTTATCAGGGGCGATGCCAGGACATTATTTCTGTGGGGGGGGGGGGGGGGGGGGGGGGGGGGCAGTTCTGGCCAGTCTCTTATTTGGGGTGGCACTTGATTGTCAAAAACTACTATTTTAAAACTCACACACTGGATCACTCAGAGCAGCAGTTTTCTAACGGTATCCAGTGGTTAGCTGCTAGTTTCCATTGAAGCACTGTCAGAATGCAGGTATGTTGGTTTGCGTCTTGTGCTGTTGATGTGGGCGTGGCTCAACATGTTGCGAATATGGGGCTTGTAGTGTAAGTGACAAATGACAATATAAGACGACGGGGGGGGGGGGGGGGCCACGGCCACCAGCCCCCCCCTGGCCCCCCCTGGCCACAAACTGATGTTTTTGATAAGGTGCAAATGATCTCCCAGAGGGTGGAAGAACTTTCTGCCCTAACAGACCTCGACCCCACAGGTGTTGAAACGAAATTGACGACGGGGGGGGGGCCATGGCCACCAGCCCCCCCCTGGCCCCCCCTGGCCACAAACTGATGTTTTTGATAAGGTGCAAATGATTTCCCAGAGGGTGGAAGAACTTTCTGCCCTAACAGACCTCGACACCACAGGTGTTGAAACGAAATTGACACAAGCGCAGGGTCGTCAAGTTTTATCAATAGCCTTGTGCGACCATTAACGATAACAACGTTAGAAGTACAACTTGGCTGGCGTTGCCTTCTCAGCGTGAGAAAAATGCTAGTTGTGGCGTGAGAGTGTGTGAACGGCCTGAAATGCGTGTGTCTCACGGTCAATGAGTGAGTCTTGAGAACCCTGAAGGCTTCAAGAGTTAATTATTATCGTGTAGGGCGGGGAGGCTTGTCATCGAGATTGATTTGCAGATGCCTCCTAGCAGAGTGCGAATTATAGAATGACAATGGGGGGGTCAACTTCTTCTCCAGGGTGTAAAGTAATAATTACGATTACATGTAAAAACGATATATAAATGTATTGACCCCATCCTGTTGTTTTTACCTCTTTTGGGGGGGTCCAAGACCCTCCCGATCCCCCCATAATTCAAACCCTGCCTCCTAGGCGCCTTCCTTTGGAGTTTTGCACATGGAATTGCCATTTGAAAAATTCATTTATATTTGAATAAAAATAATTGAAAAAATCTTGTCAATATGATATGCAACATGATATTAAACGTTCCTTAAAAATGTTGTTCAAAATAATACAAACTGAATTGCGGATTGTATTGTCATTTGCACATTGAAATGTAATTTGACAGCTTTACCATTTGAATTGCGGATTACATTACCACTTTGCACATTGAATTGCCATTTGAAAAATGCATTTCCATTTGAATAAAGAGTTAAAAAAACTTCCATAAAGTTGAACCTGTCGCTCTGTAGGCTACTGTCGCTAGGGTGCACATAGTGACCCACTCAGACCAGATCTGTGAAAGCTTTTCTTTGGGGTTGTTCATAACACCTCTGTAAAATGGTCATAATACCACCAAGCCCCACACATGCTAGGCCTAACCACTTGTGACATTTCATCACTCGAATCTCCCCGACTCCCATCTCGTGGTAAATACCTCAGGTGGGGGCAGGAGGGTGGGGGTGGGTGCAGGCAGGGGCACCCTCGCATTGGAGGGGTAATGTAGGAGGTAATGTTAGCATTAGCGCCCATGCTAGCAGGAAGAGGGTGGTAGCTAGCCATCCCTCCACATACAAACATCCCTAGCTATTGGCCAGAGGTCAGATAGCATGCTACAGCACGATGTGTAGCAGTAGGTGAGGCATGTTAAAGCTCTGTCGCACAGGAGACAGTCAAGTGCCAGAGTATTCAGGTCAGTGGTGTAACTTTTCTGGAGACTTAGGTGTTTGCATGATACTGGACATAGTCGTGTACTATTAGAGTAAAGGAGTGTATGTGTGTGTGTCTTCGGTGTGTGTGTGTGCGTGTGAGTGTAGGGGCAGTCAAAGCGGTGGTTGTGTTGTGTAGCGTTGAAGAGCCACTTAAATACTTGATTTATAGCCCTTGTGTACTTGGTCCTGCATTTGGGCACTTGTTTGGAGGTTTGGCCCCTTGGGTTTTGTTGTCTAGCGACAGGTTTCTGAAGAGTGTTTCCATCGACTACGTTCCTCAACACCTTGCTCTAATTTGTTGTTTCCTACTCTGAAGCCTTTCGAACCAGTTAGACCCTGTGTTTTATCTGAGGAGTGTTTCTTTGATCTCTTTTGAAAGTGAGGCGCCGTTGGGGCGTGTGTGTCTGCTGTTTATTTCGGAACAGTAGTATAGAAAGGGTCAGGGGTTGGTGATATAGTTAAAACACGGGTTAAATCACTTTGATTTCATATAAACATAGTTGGACTAGCTAGAGATGACATTAGGTTTAACATGTAATTAATCCAGTATTTTCTCTTTAGGGGACAAAGTGTTTTCAAATTAGTTAAAAGTTGGCATTTATGTTGGATATTTTTCTTGTTTTAATATTATTTTGATTCTCTTTGTTGCATATGGCAACTGGCATAAATATATTTGAAAGTAAAGGCACAATTTGCCATACATTTAATTAGGTATAAATAGTCAAATAAATGTATTTAGTGTGTTATGAATAAAATAATTCTAAACGTTATTAAATGGCATATTTGACTAATATTATTAGTCAAAGTAATTCGTTGTGGACACACGTAGCTGGACTTATGTGATGAAAATGTACAGGTGAAATTATGAAATGTACAAGTTATGATTGACTTCATACGTATCTTCCCCATCCATTTTGTCAGTAGGCCTATAATCACTTCGCACTGTCTCTCGAATGGGAGCTGACTTTCATTAATAATTGATAGTGGTTAGAATGTTCCGGATCTTTGGATTTAGATTCAGTAATTTTCTAATCATCTTTAGTGAAATTTCTCAGGATTCTTAAGGATATGTTTTGACTTCATAGAAATATTTACGGACGCATTTGTTTTTCAAGGGTCGTTCAGAAATGTCGCTGTGCAGAAAACCATGCATTACCTTTAGACATAACCTTGATATATTGAGAGAATGATAAATTGAGTGAATCATCCATTTTGCACAACCAACATGTCGCACAGCAACAAATCACAAAGTCACAACAACGCATAGAGACACATAACACGGCATAACCGCCCTAACGTCATTCGTCAACGAGTCAACGCTTATTCAGTTTGGAAACACTCATAAGACACAGAGGGTTATAATGGTTTCCTGTAATCATTTGTCAGGCAGGAAGAACGGCCGTGTTGAGGCAAGTTGCTGAGATCCGTGATCCAGACAAATTGATTTTTCACGCTCCGAGAGGGCCTGTGAACCAGTGCCCAGCTGCAAACGGTGTCTGGTGGTGCTGCGTCGAAGAGCCGGGAGGAAAAGGCATAGTTGAAATGAAATGGATAGTTGAGAATGAGATAGTTATAAAGGAATATATTTTACATCAGGAATATAATAATCATTTTTATATTTTGGGTGGATCTAGGATAAGCAAAATTACATTTGAAACGTATGTTCACTGATAGTGATTTTGTTTTGTTTTGTTTTGCGCGAACGTTAGGCCTTTGCTTTGTAGCACTAAGAGATTTGTTTTAAAATGAAAAGTGCGTTAGAAATAAAATGTATTATTATTATTATAGTCACATTAACGTAATTGTTTTGTAGTAGCAATATTTTAACTCCAAGTTCTTTGAATATTGATGCAAGCATACAGTGTTTTTAATCTTCACAGCTTAATTTTTCATAAAGTAAAATGTTTTTTTTACTTTATGAAAACCATTTTTACCATTTTGTATTTGAAATGAAGCTAATTTTTCAACACGCTAATTTTAACTGGAAAACTATAATCAAACTGTTAAAAAGTGGTTTGACATATTTTGCACCTATTTTGTGACATCTTGTCACATACATTTAGATTTATTTATTTAATTTAGCATATAGAATTTCCCAAGAAATATGTTATTATATTGTCTGTAATCACTGACCACCTCTAGTAAAGTTTCAAGGAAGATCTCAGTGCCGGACGATACTGTGTACACTTGAAAAGCATAACCATGGCATCACAAAGTGTCTCTGCTTTTTAGAGTGTAGAATACATTTACATTTAGTATACGCTCTTATCCAGAGCGACTTACAGTAAGTACAGGGACATTCCCCGAGGCAAGTAGGGTGAAGTGCCTTGCCCAAGGACACAACGTAATTTGGCACCTTCAGATTACTAGCCCGATTCCCTAACCGCTCAGCAACCTGACTTCCTGAATAGACAGGGTCTGGCATGTGGGCCTACACCACGGTACAATAAACCCAACAGACAACAGATTCATGGTAGACTACGCTGGGTGGGTTTAAGATGGCGCTTTGCTCTATATGTCGCAGGAAATGATTTGGGACATTAGTCTCTATGTGTCCCTCAGTCAGTAGTCAGTATGTTGTGCCTTGTCACCCATTTACACCAGGTTTACAGTGCTGTATGTTAATCTCAGGACTCGGCTAAGCAATACATCGAACTACCACATTTCGACAGATCCGGAGTCCTATTGTCCCATAGGCAGGTTTACAATTTTTTGTGTGTTAATGATGGATAACACGCCTGCATTCCTGCAACAACAATTATTAAGTAGATCCAATATACCTTGCTGGGACCCTTTACTGCTGACCATAATGTCGAAGTGTTGACATACGCCACATGCGTACGAAACCTGACATACGCCACATGCGTACGAAACCTGACATACGCCACATGCGTACGAAACCCCTTCAGTGTCCTGACAGGAAACTCTGTTTGGCCTCCACCTCCGTTCAATTAATTAGTAACATGGGACTTGACACCTGGATCCTCTCAAATGTGTCTGGATCACACAGTGTGCTGGGACCGGGGCGCCGTTAGCTGGGTGAGAGCGCGGCCGGCGCCAGCTGCCTCTGAGGCCACGCCGGTCTATTAAGGGTTGTGTGTCGGGGCTGGAGGAGTGCGAGAGGGTGCGGGAGAGAAGTTCCTGGTATTTTTAGATATGACTCCCAGGCTGGGGGCAGCGCTCCGCTAGCCTATCTCTCCATCTGTGTGCTTGTTGGGATGACGGTGTGTACAAGCGAGGGGGGAGGAGAGGGAGGGGGCAGAGGGGGGGGGGGGGGAGACCGACTTTCAACAGTCCAATGCAAGTCTAAAACTATGCTCCCATGCTGTAACCGTGGTTTGCATGTGTAAACAGACGGATTTGAACACTCTGGTGCACAGGCAGAAGGCTGTGTTGTGTTTGATGTTGTGTAGTAACAGTAGTATTAGTAGTAGCAGTAGTATTAGCAGTAGTATTATTAGTAGTTGTGGGTACTTTATTTATCTCCAAGAGGAAATTGTGACTTTTGTGAAGTTAGCTGCTGAAGTGGATAGTCCTTACAGTATAATTAAACACCAAAACCTAAAACTCTATGGTTTATGACGACACACCAATGACTATCCTCACAGACGACTAATATGCGTACGAGTCAGTGTCCTTATTCCGCCTCGCTATTCTACTGTGTCCGTTTATCCCTTAAGTGAGTGGCAGGTCATAAACACAGCCACCTGATCTGAGGCCTCTTGTCTAGTCTCGTTGGTGGGGCAGAGACAGGGGCATCATCGGGATATTATTGGAGCCGTAATCTTGTTAAACAGAAGGACAGAGGGGACGGTGGCGGTCGGGTCGGTGTGTTTTTACAGCTTGTCGACCGTAAAGGAGAACTTTTAAAGATGCGCTCAGGGTCGACATGCAGCTGAGTTGCCAGGGACAGGCAGTTAAGAGGGCAGCTGCTGTAGGGTCCTAAAGCGCTCACCCCAACCCCTGTGAGTTACTTCTAATGCTGTCTTTCATTGCCTGACTGCCGTTTGATGGTGGTATGATAATGTCTTAACGTGTCATGACTTAGTCGATTGATTATCTAAAGTCGAACAGGTCATGATTCCGTGGGATGTATGAAGCTGGAGTGCCGGGTCGTTGTAACCCATCTGCCGTCGAGAAACAGCAACGAGGTGATGGCTTTATGAAGTGGCAATGTAAGACCATATCATAGCTGCACGAGCCAGTAGCATCAGTGACTCGGACGTGCTAATCCCTCCCCAAGATTCAGTTGCACACATTTCCAGCTGAAAACCCTTCCCCCTGAACCTCCAGTGTTCACGGGGGAACCGCATCCGATGTGCACAGACAGACCTGTGGTGGTTCAAGCGTGTGTCTGAATATGCCCCCCGTTGCCTGAACTCCCTTTCTCCTACATTCCAAAAACAAGATGGCCGTCTGCGTTTGTCTGGAACAGCTTTCTCTTGGGACCGCGCCACGTCTAATCCAAATTGTCTGTCGGCTTTCACTAGCGTTGGGGAGGGGTTGCAGCAGGTTCGTCGGCGTGGTTACATGGATGAAGTGATTAATAGGGGGGACACTATGTTTAGACAGCATGTGAGGACATTCGTCAAAATATGAAAGGAAGAGCCAGTCATATGAGGTTGCATGCCAGTTTAGCAAGGGATTCTGGGGGTATGAGTCAAAGCTGAAGGGTGTTGCAGAAGCTAGTGTCAGTCCTTGTTCATGTATTGCAATGGCAGTCAGTAGGTTCCTCCTAGGGCTATGGAGACATAAAACATGATCCTGCGATTATGCTTGAGAATCAACCGCAGGAATGACTCTATACACAATACTTCTTGTCTTGTTTTGTTTACAATCCCACTCCAGTGGAACCTTCTGTTACGGAGGATAACGGAGGATGGATGTGATTATGGGACGAGGAGCGAGGAAGAACGTGAACAGGAACGTTGTTTCAGAAAGCGGCATCCGAAACCGGCGTGGTCGCCCGTCCACTTGTGAATAACATCTGTTTTCTTCTTCTGTTGTCGTCTGCAGCCCCGGTGCATCGGAGCACCTTGACAAGAAGGCTCTCTCGGTGGGCGGCGTCCAGCTGAGCGGGGGGGTGTCCGTTCAGCAGAACCAGCAGCTCCTCCTGACCCCCGCCAGCCTCCAGCTAGCCCAACTCCAGGCCCAGCTCACTCTCCACCGCCTCAAATTGGCCCAGAGCGCAGTGGGGGCCAACAACGCCGCCGCCGCCGCCAGCGTCCTCAACCAGGTCCTCTCCAATGTGGCCATGTCGCAGCCCCTCTTCAACCAGCTGCGGACGTCTGCCATGGTTGGGAACCACCAGGGGGCGTTCCCATCCGGCGCTCTGGCGTTCCCCCCTCCTAACGCCGGCCTGGGGTCCCTGGTGGGAGGGGGTTTCGGTCAAAACCCGGGGAACGTGAGGATGAATCATTTTGGAGGGGGAGGGGTAGCTGGCGCCCAGCAACAGCAGGGAGCCAATCAGCACGGGGCGGCGGAGTACGGCAAGAAGGCGGGGTCGGCATACCCCTCGGATACGGACAGGCGCGTCCAGTACGGTTTCCTGGGAGGGACCTCGGTGGCGTCGAGCAAAGCCGGGGATGGGCAGTACGCGTCGGTCAGCTCACAGGCGAAGATAGGCGGCCATGTTGGGTTTCAGAGGGAGTTCTATGCGCCAGAGTCTCAGGGGAAACAGAATGTGTTTGGTGGGAACGAACACAATTTGACAGCTTACACCTCTGCCGGTCACGCAGAGCAGTGGAAAAACCCAGCCAATCTCAACCATACAGGCAAAGCAGAAATGGTTTCCAACTGTGGCACTGTGTGGTCAGCGACCGGGCAGCCATTTCGTGCCAGAGGGGAACTGTACAACCCTGAGGAGCCCACCTGCGACCCCAAGTTCAACTCTGGGGGAGGAGTCGGAGGGGGGGTGACCTCCTCCTTCGGGCCAGGGGGTACCCAGGGGTTTATGGGGTACCAGGCCCTACAAGGAGGAGAGGAAGCCATATCTGTGGGCTCCATGGTCCTACAGCCCCACCAGGTTAATGACTACCATGCAGTGACACCCTCTCACCTGCCACACCAGTGCACCATCTGTGACAAGAAGGTCTACAACCTCAAGGTTGGTGAGCTGGACAGGAAAGACAAATCAATAATGACTTCCTGTGTGGAACTACAGTCTTAAAAGGCTGATATGGTCAAATATACAGATCTGGAAGAAAAAAAACGTTTTTTAAACATATTACTTTTAGTCATAACATTTTCAGAAAATTCATATCATGGGATATGATACATGATATGTGATTCCCAAATGTCATTACAGTCAATTATATAAATGAGTTTGAGATGATCCTTTGTTGTTCGTCACTTCACACTATAGTTCACCAGGGCCTGTGAAGACCTTCTCCTTTTAAAAGGGTGTTAGAAAGAGGTGTGTTTTACAGTAGCAGACTAGCTACACAAAACCCCACCCTAGCTCCAGTTGCTCTCCCCTTTTAGTTATTTTCCCCTTTAACCACCCCCCACCCCCTCTCTGGGGTAGAGCCGGAGGGGGGCCGGAGGGGGGCAGTGGGGTTTTCAGTGTTTCCAAGCTGACGGAAGGTGTGTGTGGGCCCTATGTTGTCAGGACTGGGACCAGCACGTGAAGGGCAAGCTACACCTGCAGAATCGTTCGCTGTATTCCGAGAGGTGAGTTAAGATCTGGGGGGCAAAACTGTTCTTCCATGTGCTTGTCTGTGGTGCTTCAACAAAACCTGACACGGATGTCCTCCATGTGCTCCAAAGTTACCTTTTCTGAAGTGACTTTCAGTCACAAACAGGCTTTCCAACCTTTCCTGAAAACCATCATGGTTGACCTTGTTTTGAAAATAGCATTTCCCGTCACCTCCACTTTAACTTGATCCGATGGTGTTGTTGCTTTACAAGGGTATTTCATATGTAAAGTAAAGCCAATGAACTGTTGAGGTATTTGGATTTTACACCAATGTTACATGGACGGTCTTGATGTAACTTGAATATGAGACTGTCATAAGATCTAGACAGATTTGCAGGGGTGTAGTCAAAGCTAAAACCGGTCTCCCGTGGTGTCCACAGTCCCGTCGTCGCAGCCAGTGGAGTTCACTACTCTGTTCCGGGTTCTTCTGAAGGATGTCTAAACACCGGGGGGACTAACTCGATGGTATATCCTGGTGCTGCCAATCAAGGTAAGACCGTCACCTCAGATAGACTCCAGAAAGCTAGCCTGCTGGCTTTGTTGTTTGTTCTTTGAAAAGCAGAAATATGTGAAGCGGGGTAGTAGATGTGGTTAGGAGGGAGTTATTTTTAGAGCAGCCTATCAGAGTATCTCGGTTATAGGGTACACACTGGTCTGGTAAGATAATATGGTGTTTTGGATATCTCGATAAAGATTAAGATACAGAGGGAAAATGTAGCTATTCATATATTTGTTAAGTTTATTTTTCTATGTATATTCCATTATATTTCTTACATATTTATTTTTAGATTTGTTGAAATAGTGTTGACTTAATTGTATTTAAGGTCTGCTAAACTTTGATTTAATGTATTTTTAAATTATCAATTAAAAAACATTTGTAAAATAACATAACGCTGACACAATGCCAAAGTAAAAGAAAACAAAACTAACAACTTTCCTTCAGTTTCTAAACTTATTTTCAACGCTTCTCAGCAAAGCCGTAACCATGGAGTCAACATTGGGGGGGACAAATTACTTTTTTTAATGATAATTTCGGACAGCGTGCGTGGTTGCCTGTCGTAGCGATTCAATTTGTATTTAAATTTTTATATCAATATATTGGGGGGGACATTTTGACCAGATTTAAATATTGGGGGACACCCCCCCCCCCCCCCCCCCCCCCCCCCCCAATATATATTATGACTACGGCCCTGCTTCTCAGTCAAAACCTCACCCTAGTCTGAATTCCTCGTCGTGTGTGTTCCAGATGTGTCTTCTGCAGCGAACTCCTCCTTCCTCCCAGCTGCAGCTATGAAGACTTATCCTCTGCCGGGGCCAGGATTTAGCACACACGCCCCAGGAGCAAAGGTCAGAACAATGTTTGGACTGGGTCCTTCTATGAAGATTAGGGACCCCTCTGTCTGGAAGTATCCATCATCATGATAATGAGAGATTGCGGGGGGGTATGGTGGTTATTGAAATTATCCTGGTGCTTGATAGAGCTGCACGGTGGCTTAAAGAACATGACGTGGTTCCTGAACGTGGATTGGTAACTGGTTGTGTGTGTGTGTTACCGGTTGTGTGTGAGAGAGATGGAGGATGGCACCTTTTGCCCAGTGCGCCTTTTGTGCCCAGTGAAACCAAAGACAGAAGGTAAACAGTTACAGGGCTACCAATTCTCTCGCATTGGCCGTGAGACACATGCATTTCAACCATTTCACACGTTCTCACACCACACCTTGTATAGCTCACCCTGAAAAGGCAACGCCAACCAAGTAGCCCTGCTAACGTTGTAAACAGTAACGGACAAGGTTTTTTTGTTTTGAACAGAAACAACAAACAACACCAACCACACGTTCAATTATGTGGATATCGGTACCTAAAACACAGTAGCCTACTTACGGACTGTTTACAATAACCGACTAGACAGCTAAACACCCGATCCGTCATGCTGTCCTACTGGTTTCCAGGTTTAAAGTGTTTTTAGCCGAAGAGCAGCTGACGTTGTGTTGCTAAGCTAGTGCGAGTGTGTCAGCGAACGAGAATGGAGAGGAGATACCTCATGCTGACAGCTGTTGAGCTACAACACCGGCCTTTGTCTGCGCTTGACAGCTTTTTCCCATCAGAACCGGCACAGTGCGTGATTAAAACTTGTGTTCGGGGATGTTTTCAACCACGCGATATTCTTTGTCTGGTGATAACAGTAAAGGAGAGCAGCGCGTGGACATGGATGGTGACCACTAATCTGTGTGGGGATGAACATGAAATTCTGCAGCTGTTTAAATTGACTATTATTTTTTATTGTATTTATTTTTTCTCGGAAGGGCACTTTGACTTGAGGAGGGCAAACAGGCAGTTGCCCGGGAAACCTTAGCCACAACCTGTGCACGTCCCTGTATGATGCTCCACTGTAACTAGGGAATAGGGACGGAGGGTCTATTAAGGACGTTCTCTTAATTCAACAAAATAAATATAGGCCTACTTCAACCTGAAAGCACATGTTGCCATGTTGCACAAATAGAGTTGAATCCTTTTAGATATTTAAGTAATTGATCTTTTCATCTTTACTCAGCACTTCAACCTGAAAACATATGTTGCCATGTTGCACAAACAGGAGTAGAATCCTTGTAGATATTTTAGAAGTGGATCTTTTCATCTTTTCTTAACACTTCAACCTGAAAACACATGTTGCCATGTTGCTCAAAATGGAGTTTAATCCTTTTAGATATCTTAGAAATTGATATTTTCATCTTTTCTCAAACTTACGCTCTTCTACACAAGGAGAAGTACCTCCTAGAAGTACCTTTCTAATCTGAGTTATTCTCTGATACCCAAAGTCATCCGTGTCACCAACCCGATATAAACAGCTTTGTATTTTATTATAAATGTATATTTCCTACTATTTGGTAGTTCTATAAACCTTTATTGTAATATTTTAACCATACCTAAGCACCACCTTGCTTGCGCTGCACATTGACGACATCTAAACTCTCGCGGAGCTCGTGAGCAGAACAGTAACGTGCAGGCCTGTCTCTTGAAGGGCCAGCGTAACATTGGATCGCTATCATTTAAGCCTTTGAAAGGTGGTCTAACAATTTCAATCTGACCCCACTTTCCACCTGGTTACAGTTATTATACAAATGAAATTGACTGTTTATTGTTTATATTGAGTAATGGGGAAGGGGAGGGGTCCAGCTCGGCGTTGGAGCAGGTTCAAATCCCTCCTATTCATCGCTTTGGATAGAAGCGTCTGCTTAATGGATACATTCTAACGCAAGCAATTGCATATGTACTCCTACATTTGTCTTTGTAGGAACATTGGGGTTTATCTTTGACTCATGTTTAGTCACAACTCTCTCATAGAAAAATGTCAAAGTGTAGCTTTTAAAAGTGTCTCTATAGTTAAGCTATAGATAACTATTGAGAGACTGGCCCTACAGTGTAGCCATATGACAGAGGACCATGTGACAAGGTTTAGGTGTAAACGTGCTTCAGGGGATGTTTGTGCGGTGACCAAGAGGCCCTCTCTATCACCGTGGAAATGACAGGACAAGACAAATAGCTTCTCCCTCTCTGCATTCACATCGCCGTGACAGGGTTTTATGATGTCACAGAGGTGAGCGTGTGTGCCCACGCCCTTTGACCTCTGGGGATTGGAGCATGGTGTTTGTGTTTGTTGAGTCCTTCTCCCGACACAGTTTACAAACGTGCTGTACTATAATTTCAGTATATTTTCTACACACAAACACACACGCTTACACTTCCTCCCTCCTTGTTTCTCTCCTTATCTCTGCTTATCATCTTGAATGATGCATCAACAGCCCACTCACCATGTGGTCTCCACGGTCGTATCAGGTACCCCTCCCTCCGTGCCCTCCTCGCCGTTGCTCCCACCGACTAAATTGTTTTCGGTCCCGCGTCCTTGGCGTTTGACACGGGGTTGAAAAACAGCAGCTGTTGACAGGCATCTGGGCCAGAGGCCGGCCGGAGCCGTGTAAAGCACACGGAGGAGGGGAAGGAGGGGGAGGAGGTGGAGGGAAGGAGGGGGAGGTGAAGGGGAGTTGGGGGAGGGGGAGGTGAAGGGGAGGTGGGGGAGGTGGAGGGGAGGAGGAGGTGGAGGAGGGGAGGGAAGGAGGTGGAGGGGGGGAGGTGAAGGGGAGGAGGGGGAGGAGGAGGAGGAGGGGGAGGTGAGGGGGAGGAGGGGAAGAGGAGGAGGTGGAGGGGAGGAGGGGGAGGAGGAGGGGGGGAGGTGGAGGGGGGGAGGAGGGGGGAGGTGGAGGAGGGGGGAAGGAGGTGAAGGGGAAGAGGGGGAGGAGGAGGTGGAGGGGAGGAGCAGACTTGTAGAGAGAGCTTTACAAAGTGCATAGGTCACTGATAATAACCGGGTTTCCCGGATTCGTTAAGAAGCTCTTAACGCTAAGAGTGTCTTAAGAACATTCTAAGGTCTTATCGCTCTTAGAACGTTCTTAAGAAGATCTTAGCGTTAAGAGCTTCTTAACGAATCTGGGAAACCCGGCCAATAACAACAAGCCCCAAAGCATCGCAGGGTAGCCAAAACAAGAAGCACACCAAAAAATAAGTGCCAAAGGAAAGAACCATAAGAGCATGTAGTTAAGCAAGTTACAATTTAACAACATGAATCGCTAAGTGCAAGTGTACCTGTAGAAAAGCAAGCAACAGTAAAAAAAAAATAAAAAAAATAAGATGAACTAAAATAGAATATTTTGCAGCCAATACAACAGTTTAAATCAGTTACCACTAACCAACAAGAGCAACAAGTCTCTAAGCAAGAGTCATTGTGATCCTTGAGGAAACTAGCATTGGGTTCAGAAAACCATTCCTAAGTACCGTTGTACTCCCGGAACAAGTGCGTCTTGACCCTTCTCTTGAATGTGGAGAGACAGTATATGTCTCTGATGGAGGTGGGGAGTTGATTCCACCACTGGGGGGCCAGGCAGGAGAAGAGCTTGTGTTGGGACCGGGCGGTCTTGAGCGGTGGGACCACCAGGCGGTTGTCTGACACACACACACACACACAGAAACACGCATCCACACAAACATGCATCCATACAGACACACACACACAGAAACACGCATCCACAAAAACATGCATCCATACAGACACACACACACACACATAGAGTGCAGACAGGAAAGGCAGCATAATGAGTGCACACTTGAATTCACACGTTCATTTTTTATCAATCACAGTCACCAACAATACACACACACACATAAACACACACACACAATCCAATCCTGTCAAGCTCACCAATGGGGATCACTAAATCCCTGTTCATCAGAAACAGCAGCTGGACCTGTCTGGGCCTGGATTTCCCAGCATGCCATGCAGGAGGCCTCGCAATCGGAGCAGTGACCAGCTTTGGGGAGGGAAACAATGGAGATAACTAGAACGGAAAGGTGGGGGGGGGGGGGGGTGGGATGGGGGGGGGGGGATCAGAGAGAGAGGCACAAAGAGAGTGTGTGTGTGTTTGTGTGAGAGATCATTTACGGCGCATTCAAACAATCCCCTCAGCAGGGTCGGACTGGGACTGAAAAACAGCCCGGGACTTTGAAACACAGACCGGACCACTTTCTCCCTCACTTTCTTTTTCCATACTTGTCTCTGTTTCTGCATCTGCTATTTGATGTTGCAAAAGAACAATAATAAGTTAACTATATTCAATAATGACAATCAAGTCAACAAACTAATTTCCATATAATAACCCTGTTAACAGACTGACTCTTGTGTACAGTTTTAGTGATGCACCTGTCATAGTCTCTCCACTGGACCCTGTCACCACAGCAGCCTCCATTTCTTTCCGTCACCTGTGCCTGCTTTAATACACAGAACAAAAAATCAAGACAATTGCATTTAAGCCACATAGCACATTTATTATTTAAAGCCCAAAAACATGTTGTGCATATTTAGATGAGTGCCTTTTTCTCTTGGCCATTTATTTTACTTCATTTAAAACGTATAGCCTTTATATTGGCCAACAATAATACCAAATGTATACTGTTTTTAGAAAAAATAAAACAATATGGTTTGGAATGATATTAGAATTTTCTAAATGTCGAAAATACAGCAGCTTACAGCTACTTGCACCTGGCGCCTCTGGTAGGCTACAGCCGCATCTTCGGGCTGCAAACTCTCTCCGTCTTTTGACGGCATAAACATGTATTTTATACTTCTACATTGTGCGGCATTTGCTTGCAGTGCCCGTCGTTTTTCTCAATTTCTTTTACTTTCCATTTCTTTGCTAAAGAAACAACGATGTTAGCTAAAATAGCTCCAACTAATTGGCTGTACTCGGAAAACGATAGATTTTTGACCAACCGTGATCTGTAAAATGGACGGACAAGTGCACCGTTCAAGTTTACACGGGGGAAATGCCCACCCTCACCCTTTGGATTTTGGATCGCTCCAGTTAAACAGTTGAATGGTATTAAAGCCGTTCTCGAAGTGAGCGTTAACGATTAGGATTTTTTCTTGATAGTGCCGTGGCCGTAGCGGCCGTTTGTTTGACCGGCCGTTCGCGAAATCTCCCGATTCTCCCGATGTCCAGTTCGACCCTGCCCCTCAGTGAAGTTTGGCTAGCAACAGCAGCTACCTTGCGCATATGCAAATTTATTTTTAATTACCCATTTCCCCCTAAATAAATGTCAATCTTATTTACGTTTTTGGGGGCACATTTTCAGGTAGCAGATGGTAGGTGCCTACTGTTTGAATCGCGATTCCATCTGAAATACTGCCCATGACAACATTGTTGGCTACAATAGCTTGTTTAAAAAGGGATTCAGCTTGTTTTAAAGGTGGTTCTTAATGATTTATGCAATATGAGTAGGCTAAATGCTTGAAAATATCACTTGAAGGGAAAAACTTAAGGGGACAACGCACCCACCTGCAACCGACGCAAGCGTGCACACCTCTGGTTCATTTATTATAGTTCTCACCGCAACCTTTCTTAACAAGAGCTCTGAAAAGGGTAGCGAGGTTGAACCTTGCTCTCTCCCTGCTCTCTCTTGGAAGTAGCTTTGGATTAAAGCGTCTGCTAAATGCATAAATGTAAATGTGAATGTAACCTGCAGCAAAATTTATCACACATTTCATTACACTCACACTTGAGTGTGTCAAAGCGACAGATGGATCCTTTATTGTTTCGAGCTAAATGCACAGCCTGGGAACAACACACACTCGATCGTACACTCCATCCTCCCAAGTAGGCACAAACACTTTCGCACAACGACTAACGTACAAGCGCACACATGGACATTTAACACACACACACATTCCCTGCCACGTTTCTGAATAATTGACCAGTATCTGGACATGTTGAAAATATTCAAACAGAAATAAACACGGGATTATATTTAATGGCTGATTGAAATAACTTCATTAGAACTGCAACCTCAAGCATACTCTCCCTGGCAGAGTAGTCCAGGCCTCATGGGAGTTAAGTTTCATACAGCAGTGTGTGTGTGTGTGTGTGTGTGCAAGATGGTGTGCGCTGTGTGTGTACTATACATGTGTTGTGTGTGTGTGTAATGTGATCTCAGACGTGACCATGTAGAGAAATTGTACAGGCTGGAATCAGAACATGTCCCTCCTACAGGGTCACACACTGGCCGTCCGAAAGTCATAGTTCGATTGCGTGATGATTCCTGTCTTGGAAGGATTAAAAAAAACTTGTCCCAAATGGCAAATAAACACTCAGCTTTAAACCATAAGGATAAATGAAAAGTTTTGCAATAAGTACTTATAGCTATTAAAAACGATTGAGATCAGTATGTCAGTTTAGATCGAGGTTTTAATGTTGAAAGGACTGTGGCACATGGCTTCATTTCAGATGCTGTGTGTGTCATGTGATGTCTTGTGACATTTGCAGGGCCTCTAGTACTTGAACACACAAAACTGCAGTTAGTTTCTGACTACAGTTACTGAGTTATAGACCTTTAGGCTTCTGTGTAATGTTGATACCATCTTCCTTTAGACACATAGCTCCCTGTAGCTGTCTCTCCCCTCTCTCCCTCTCTACCTCCAATACAGTTCCAACTCCGAGCCTGCCTTGTTACATGTAATGTGGGATGGACACGCTGTAGAGCCATGAACAAGCAACACACACACACACTCACATACACACACACACACACACACACTGATGGAACCACTCTTGTTCTCTCTTCCATCTCAAGGCCATAAACGATATGAAACTGGCTATTTCTGAATCTGTTTATTGGGACGCACCCGTCATGACCTTTCCTATGTATGTGTGTGTGTTCTAGTGGAGTGAAAGGGAAACGTACCCTGAACACAGTCTGAGCCTTTAATAGAATTATCACCGGAGCATCTGAGCCCTGTTAACGTCGGGTCGCAGGTCAGAGGGCGTGAGGCGGGCAGGCCCGGGGGATTAACGTCCTGCTAGGAGACGTGTTCACCGGGCCAGCGGTCGCACGCGCACGCTGTCCTCTGCAGGGACGCCGAGCGCAGGGATCCAGTGTCATGTGATCAACTTTGGCTTTTTAAGTGAACCAAGTCGTTTGTTGAAGAGCAAATTACAAAGTGGTTAGAGAATGAAAGAGTTTTAAATACATTCAAGATTTTCTAAAGATCAACTTAAGATCATATTAGCTCCTGATGTGCGACATTACGCTGAACCCCCGAACCCCTATGCATAGCGGCTGTGTCCAGAAGATTAATCTGTCCTTACTTTTGTCAAGACTGACTTTTTTCTCTCCAAATCTCTCCCCCTCCCTTCTTCTCTGACCCGCAGTATTGAGTGTGACATGTCTGTTAGTGCAGGATTTCCTTCCAACAAATTCCTTATAAAAACTCAGCTACTGGAAGTTGGCCCACCCCTCTCTGGTGTATCACCCCTCTGCCTCGCTTCTGCCTCGACCTTTGCCTCGCCACATGGGCCTGTCTGTCAGGCCGGGGGCGACTACTGGGCATTTGCCAACATAGTCTCAATCATGTTTTCAAGATAGAGAGACAGAGAGAAAGACAGAGTGAGAGACATAGAGAGAGAGACCGAGAGAGAGAGACAGAGAGACAGACAGAGAGAGAGACAGACAGACAGACAGAGTAAAGCAAAGTAAAGCAAAGCTGGAGTTTCACTAGTTGTCGTCCTCACTCTCCTGCTCATCCTCGACAAATGTAAGAAAGTGAGGCCCTACCAAACCCCTCTCATGTAGAGGGATAAGATCGGAGTGCAGGTGGTCCAAGGACACCAGGAGTGTCTGGGTATCGTATGGGCCAAGACTGGGAATGTGGGTGACTACACCATTCCCTGAAATGGCAGCACAAACAGTGATGTTTCCCCCGAGCTGGCCTGGGACAAGCTCTATATATTTGATGGAAGCATTGATACTGCTGGATAGCTCCTGTCAGCTAACTAAACTTACTGTGTGATTGGTGATCGGATGTGTCCCCTTGTTTTGTAAAGTTCTACTTGCACCTGACCGTATGACCGTAAGCAGATGATCCAAGAGATCCATATTACAGTATATACCATTATGTTTTTCATGGTATTATGTGCCTGAAAGATTTTGACAGTGGAGTGAACTATCGTGCAGGTGATGATGTACACAAGGAAATTATGCCAATATGTTTTGCAGAGAACAACCACTTGACTGAGAAACAACAGTCAGTTTAGACCAGCAAGATATTTTCAATTGATAGTTGGCCTAATTGAAGGCAATCATACCTAACCATTTCAAAGATGTGCCAAATCATTTGAAATGTGTGCAAACTGTAGGCAATGCACTTGTCATTTACAAGGTTGTGCTAATACAATTGCAATTTGATTAAAGGAATGAACAATTCCAATCTGTTGTGAACAAGTGCCCAGCGGTTTGGAGGTTTGCACGTGTTGTTTTGAGAATGTCATTTCTGTTTCGTGAAATGAGCCAAACCAATTGAGAAAAACTGTAATAGAGCTGTTAGGGTCGATATGCAGGGTAGAAAAATGCCCACTGGACAGGTTGATAGTGTAGGGTTGCCGCTGGCAACTACATCGTTAGAGGCTGGTGGACCCAGACAGAATCAGTCACATGGAAGCTTTTGGATGAGGTGACTGAAGCTGGGATGATGTCATTGTCACACAAGGGACAGAAATAACATCTAATGTACCACTATGTAATGATGATTTACAGTAATACGTGTAATATCATCCATGATGGACACCCCACATCCCATGCGGGACACCCTGGCTGCTCCAAGCAGCTCTGTCTCTCTGTCTGCTGCTGTCAAGCTGTACAACCAGCTGTGTTCCCAGTAGACCACCAAACCCCCAAAATATGTTCAATATATATATACCTACTGTCTTATTACTTATTCAGCTACATGTATTATTTTTCTTTACTCTTGTTTGTTAAGTTTGCACTATCTCTGCGCTGCTGTAATCCTAAAAAGGATTATCTTATATTAATTATGGATTTCACGTTATCGATCTGGGAATAAGAATAATAGTTAACCAATCTAAAACGAAAAAAGCATGTTTGTATCAAAAAAAGCAAATAGTCATTTCATATAGTCATGTGAGCTCCAAACGTTACTTGAGGACGTTGATGTTTCTGACGTACGTGTTCCTCTACCCTCCTCCACGATTCTAGCTCCCTCGTTGATTATTTTCTCTCTCTCTCTCTCTCTCTCTCTCTCTCTCTCTCTCTCTCTCTCTCTCTCTCTCTCTCTCTCTCCCTCTCTCTCTCTCTCTCTCTCTCTCTCTCTCTCTCTCTCTCTCTCTCTCTCTCTCTCACAGCCGTTCCCTCCCAGGAAGTCAGTAACAGGAAGAGTCGTCCACATCTGCAACCTTCCCGAGGGCAGCTGCACCGAGAATGATGTCATCAACTTGGGACTGCCGTTTGGCAAAGTCACCAACTACATCCTCATGCGCTCCACTCACCAGGTACGGCGGTTCTCTCATTCAAATCAATCTTTATTTGCAGAGCCCTTTTTGGACAAGCAATTTCACAAAGCGTTTCACAATTGCCTTTTGGCTCAATTAGTGTTCTGGCGATTATTGTCCTGGTGTGTTATGCTTACAAGTTTTGATGTTAGTGTTAACCTTGACAAAAAGAATGATACTTAAAAAAAACCTCTGTCTGTATTCTCCTACCCCTGACCTCACGATATTTCCCTCAGCAACAGTTAAGAACTTGACATCTCACTCAAGACCCTTAATGATCACAGATATATGGACGACTCTTTCAGATTGGGCCTATCAGATTCCTGGATACTAAAAGGATGGTGTTGGTTACAAGGGATTAGCCCACGCTATGTAACTGTCCCGGTGATTTACTGTGCTAATGAAATGGGATGTGGGTGTGAAGGTTGAATATGAGTTGGCCTCCCCCCTTGTTTGTTGTGATACATTTGGTCATCTGTTTCCGAAAGAGAGAAGATGAAGCTATCAAGAAACAGATTCAATTAAAAGTATACCACGGAGACGTCCTAGAGACTCATTTATTGAGAGGCTTTAAAAATAGTATCCTCCCGATTGGTTGTTCCTTCTCTTCTCACCTCCTGATTGGTTGTTTTTGTCTCCTCCCCCCCAGGCGTTCCTGGAGATGGCGTATGTGGAGGCGGCCCAGGCCATGGTCCAGTACTATCAGCTGACCCCGGCCACTATCAACGACCAGAAGCTGCTTATACGCATGTCCAAGAGATACAAGGAGCTTCAGCTTAAGGTGACCAAGTCATGGCCTTGTCTTTTCCTTTATGGCCTTATCTTTTCCTTCAGCCTAAGACATTTGGGGCCAGTTTCCAGTATAAAAAAAAAAAACTCTTGTGTGTCTGTAGACCGGGGACTCTTAATGTCTGTGGCTTCTTCACATTAGAGATGATGTTTACAGATGTGCATGGTTGTTCTCCTCTGTTGTAGAAACCTGGTAAAGATGTGGACTCCATCATCCAGGACATCCACTCTCAGAGGGAAAGAGATGAGATGCAGGAGGTCGACCAGTATGTCTTTGTTTACAACATAGAGGAGAGAACTGATACAGGCCGTTCAATTGTCTACTTCTGAAAGTTTCTGGTTAAACCTTTTCATTTATCTAACTCCTATCACCTATCTACTGTCTCCTAGCTCCTTTCTCCTGTTTCTTGTCTCTTTCCTAACTTCTCCTCCCTCCCTCCTACCTCCTCCTCCCTCAGCTACATCCCGGAGCGAGCGCGCTCCCGCAGTCCTATCAGCCGCTCCCTGAGCCCTCGCTCTCACAGCCCCAGCTTCACCTCCTGCAGCTCTGCACACAGCCCCCAGGGGGCGCCATGCCGGCCCGGCAACGGCCTGGGGCCCCGACGCGGCTCCTGGGACTGGTCCTCACACCTCCGCAGGGCCGAGGAGGACCGGGAGAGAGACCGGGAGAGAGACCGGGAGAGGGACGAACCGCCGTGGAGGAACGGAGGCGGGAGCCTCGGCGGCGACGACGAGCGCCCCAACGGACGCTTGCCGCCGGAGAGGCGGAAACTGTATTTGAAACCCTCGGACCGGATCAGCCCTCGGTCGGCCGATGAGCGAGGGGGGGGAGGAGGAGGTGGGGGGGGCGGTGCGGGAGGCGAGGGGATGAGGGGTGGGAGAGACTGGTACCCCCGGGGCAGCCCCCAGGGAATGCCCTTCCCCCCCTATAGGAACCTGGATGAAGAGTTCTACATGAAAGAGCAGATGTACAAGTCGGAGAAGCCCTCCAGGCCACCGTACCAGAGGGGTCACGAGAAGTCCAAGAGGAGGAGCGGAGGCGAAGGGGACTACTACGGCAGGTCCCGGCACTCGGAGGCGGAGATGGCGAACGAGCCACTTCCTGTCAGGTCGGCAGAAGACAAGAGGCAGGGCTCGCCGTCGAAGGGGCGGAGCAGAAAGACGACGAGGAGACACGAGGAGAAACAGGAGAAGGAGATCAACGCGGAGAATGACGTGAGTGAAGGGAGATCTGCTCTGACGAGTGGCGGTTGAACAGTTCTCAGGTTGTCTCCCATCATGTCTTTACCCTCATCTTGTGTTGACTTCACGACATCAACTCCATAGAGACTGTGTGTGAAATGAAATATATCTTCGACTAGCGGTATTACAATTTCAAACGTTTTTTTGTTTTGTTTTGTTTTTACTGCCGCAGGGAGAAGCATGTGAGGGTCATCCATCTAAGGAGAAGTCAAAGTCCTCTCAGCAGAGCCACAATCCCACAGAGGCCACAGCACGTCACAAAGACAGTGAGGTGAGTGACCGTAGCCAATGAGCTTTCTCATGCTTAAAAAATATTTGTTTGTAGCTTTCTCTTGCTTAAAGCAAGCAAACCCATCCTTCATCCCTCTTTCTTCTGCCCAGGCGGAGGGATGGGAGAGCGGAGAGGACACGGAGGGCGAGTGCTGGTACCCCCACAACATGGAGGAGCTGGTGACGGTGGACGAAGTGGGAGGAGAGGACGACTCCATCATTGAGCCCGACCTCCCCGGCCTGACGGAGGAAGCCACGACGTCACCCGTGAAAGAGCTCGCCCTGGAGGAAGCGGAGGGCCCCGCCCCCGACTCGACTCGCCACTCCCCCGAGTCCAGCACCTGCTCCGAGATGGAGGACACCGGCCGGGAGGGGGGAGGAGGGAAGGGGGCGGACACACCTCAGGAGGATAAAACAGAGGAAGTGCCGACAAATCAGAACACGGACGAACCGGACCGCGATCCAGAACCCTCCAAACCGTCCAGTTCAGACTTCATGGACTTCCCCACTCAGGAGTTCAAGGCTGCGTTGGAGGAGACGTGTTTGGGGTCAGAGGTCAATGCTTCCAAGAATGGGCAAATAGCGACACTGACACAGGAGCCGCTGACCAATCACGTTGAAGCGAGTGAGGGCAGTAAATGCCAAGATGTGGAGAATGAAGAGGAGGCCAGGAAAACAGGAACCATGCCAGAAACTGACAGCAAGGAGCCCCTACATAGACCTGAAAGTCCTAAACGAGGTACGGAAATGATCATGGATCAACATTAAATCGTTTAAAAATACTAGGTTCACGGTTCAAGTGATTGTGTTTTTCTTTTCCAGCTGCCCAGAGTGCAGCAGTCCTCCCTGGGTCCAGCCAGGCAGACATAGAGGCTCTCACTCCCACGCGAGAACAAGACAAGGTCATCAGCGAACACAGCATTCCCTTAGGTACAAAACTAGCCGTGAACGTAAACTAGCAACCCTGCATGACCAGACAGTCCTTCACCAAAGGCCTATGTGGCATCCTGATATACCATAGGTTAGGAGCAACCTGCCACTCCATGAACATACCACTCAATGATCATTTATGAATCCTGCGTGCTGATGGTACACCAACACTTACTCTGCCAGGAATGGAGAGTGGGTTGGAGTGTGCTGAACTCAATAGGCCCGGCCTGTTTCTAAGAAGGGTTTGTGAAATACCCCCTTGGGATGTACAGTATTTATATTACTACTAGGTACTAACAGGATAGCACATAGCTGGCGTTACAGGCTAATGTTGCTTCACAAAATAGGTTATCTAACACGGAGTGAGAGGATGGAATGATACTGGAGACAGCAGTCTTGTCTGACCATGGACAGGGGTGCGATTTTCATCACGTTGTGTCCTCGGATAGAGAGAGGGAAAAAGAGAGAGAGACACACACATAGTTATACAGAAGAGGGGCAGAGAGAGAGTGTAAGAGAGAGAAAAAACGAGAGAGTGTGTGGCTAACAGACACAGAATAGTCAACAGTGGCCTAGGTTGTCATGGCTGATAGACTCACCAGTCTGGGTGTGATCGTGACAGTGTTGTCTTCCATGAAGCCAAGACCAGCAGTGGGTCAGAAGGACCAACCTTTTATCATAGCTAAACTAAAATGTAATCAGAGGAGAACAAACCGATCGATCAAGCTCTGTTTTCTGATTGGCCCGCTGGTGTTCTAGGGGTGGAGTTCATCGTTCCGCAGACAGGTTTCTACTGTAAGCTGTGTGGGCTGTTCTACACCAATGAGGAGACAGCCAAGACCGCACACTGTCGCAGCACCATCCACTATAGGAACCTGCAGGTAGGTAAACATACTATACACAAGAAAAAAAGTTTTGAAAGGTTGAAAAATGATTTGCGATTGAAAAAAATAAATAGGTTTGCATCATTGATGATGATGCAAACGTACAACGTACGTATTGTAACTGTGTCACACAACTCAGTATTTTTCTAATTACAAAACACTGTTTTTCTCTCTCTCTCTCTCTCTCTCGCTCTCTCTCTCTCTCTCTCTCTCTCTCTGTCTGTCTCTGTCTTTGTCTCTGTCGCTTTCTCTCTCTCTCTCTGTCTCTCTCTCTCTCTGTCTGTCTCTCTCTTTGTCTCTGTCTCTCCTTCTGTCTCTCTTTCCTTCTCCGTTGCAGAGGTATCTTTCTCAGCTGGCAGAAGAGAGTTTACTGGAAAACCTCACTGCCTCCTCTGAGTGACCTCAAACTCAGCTATGACCTCTAACCTTTTGAAGGCCTTAAGGATGCCGTCTCCTGTGTGCGTGCATGTGACAGTCATGTGCTCACTGCAGGCTGGTAACTAACTACTGCACCCACAACACATGGAAGTCTTGTTAAGGTTTACATTCTATGTGGAAGGAGCACCTGTTTCAGGGAGGTGTGCTGGGAAATGTTCGGGAATTTACCTGGATGAACAATGGACAGGATTGTTGCTGAGTGTCCTGTACATAAAAAGAGCGTCTGCTAAATGACTAAATGTAAATGTAAAAAAGAAACGTTGCTAATCAAAACCACTAAATACAAGAAAATAACATGCTGGAAAGAGTCTCTAGACTGAATCCTATTTCAGGTTTTTAACGTGTTGTTTGGAACTGCCATTTTTTTAACTTTTACGTAAGTCTACACTTGTTCTGTGGGTGGAGCTGGTGTGGTCTATTCTGACAACAGACACCTATTGCGATGAAAGTTACAAAGCAAAGCTTTTGTGTCGAATTATCTTAAATGACTCACACACAAACGTCACGTCAAACGTTGCGTCACGAAACGTTGACGAGGTGAAACGTTTCTCGTGTCACTTCCAAAGACAAACCGAAACAAGTGTGTTGTGAGACAAGCCTTATAGTCAACGAGAAGATGGAAGACGAAACCGATCCGCGAAATCAGTTTGCTGAAAAACACAAGCTCAGGTCACCGGTTTTACTGAGAAGTAACTCTATCTAAATGGAAGCGGTAGCATAGAGAGTGTTTTGTTCAACAGGATAAGTATCAGACTAAAAGATACATGCAAACAGTAAGTGCCTTTTGAGAATTATGTAAGAAGACATCCTCAGGTATGTTGGTTTGTTTGAACACATTTTGATTTCAAAAGTGTGTAGTTTTGAATATAATTGCACCTTTTGTGCCTTTTATCAATAAAAATACACAATGTGTCTACAGCCACAGTCCAAAGATTGTAATCACAATTCAGTAGGCCTGAGTCAAGATACTGACAATGTTCTGTACTTATGATGTTGTTGATGAAATAAAATAAATTCCTTTCAATGTCAAAATCACATTTTCAGCCCAGCCCAATCAGGTTTAATATATGTCATGCATATGTACCTTTACTCATACTTTAAGGGAGCTTGAACTGGACCATGTGGAATGTATCTGAGTTTTAAATTAAAGTGTGACATTAATATTGAGACAGAAATATAGAATTTCGAGGAAAGTTATTGCTGTTAGTTGTTGTTGCTGTTTTATAGGCCTACACTGTGAATAATCTTGTTTCTCTTTGAATTTTATTGACGGTTTTAACGGTTATTCTTTGAATCTTTTCCAATGACATTTTCTGATGAATAAACATTCTAAATAAGGAAATGTGTTGACTGTTATTAAAACTACAGCACACAAAGCACAAGTATTCAAAGAAAATGGAACAATTCAACAAGAATTATGGACATTTGAAGTGTGATCAGATTTTTTTATCATTAATTTATTTTAAATAATCGGACTTCCTCTCCGTCAGAGGAAACGTTTGATAACATGTCTGTGTAAAATGTACGTAATTGTTGAGGGGAGGTGATTAGTGTCACTCCTAAAACATAAGACAACTACCGCAAGTGCCAAGGCAAAATAATAGGTTGAATTTCGCCATCCCATTGATAACTTGTGCTTTATTGAGTTTATTACATCCTGTGTTGGAAAAGTTGCCTTGAGATGCATAAAAGTATTGCAGTATTTAAAAAATAGGCTAGACTACAAGGTCGCTGGGTGTGGTCGTGAGTTACTTTAACCAGAGGCGGTTCTAGACACATTTTACTGGTGTTTAATCAGGGGGGCACGTAATAAACGGACACAAATTATATTTAAACATTATATACTTTAATTTTGAAAGAAATTTAATATAGTAGGACAATGCTGCAAAAGGTGGGCATGGACTCCTGAAAGAAAGAGAGAGGTAGAGAGAGAGTTTGAGAGAGGTAGAGAGAGAAACAGAGAGAGGGCGAGAGCGATAAAGAGAGGTAGAGAGAGACAGAAACAGAGAGAGAGGGAGAGAGCAAGAGAGGGAAAAGCTCTTTGGGAAGGTTCCTCTCAGAGAGAGCCCCTCCAGAGACTCCAGGCCCATACAGCAGGTATCTAGCTCCCCATCTCCTATACTTCTGACAAGAGGTTTTACTACAACTCAATGAAGAACACTTGTGTAAGACTTAAGTACAGGTGGTTTGATACGTCTGCTGACAGGTAAGGGAACCCGCAGAGAAGTTTCTGATTGTGTGTATTTTGTAGAATTGGTTTCAAAAGGATTCTCAAAACTTAGTCGAAGACAGAATATCTTTATAATCTTTCAAATCAAGGGAGCTTGATGTGTTTATTCAGCAATGTGTAACTATAATAAGAGAAAAAAAACATACTTCCTGATCAACACACGTTCTCCTTAAGGAGACCCTCATCCTTCTTTCACCACTTAGTTGGCCCTACTCTCACCTTCTATTCTCTACTAATGGATTGTAGACTTTAAAGGCTACTTCTCAATTCTCCTTTCAAACCTAGGTATGCCCTTCTATGCCACTGCATACTTCTATTTTTTTTATTACATAATTATTAATAAGTAGTCAATGGCATAGCTACATATCTGACGTTGCCAAACAAGCCAAACCGTATGAAAATCGGTTGAAAATTGAGCAAGTTATGGTTATTTGAAAAGTACATGTAGCACCAACCCAATGTTATGGGTGAGCGAGTTCACTGTAGCAAGATGGTCGCCATGTGCGGACGTTCGACTCCGGATGAGACATCTATATTTTCACCGACGTCACGTTCTGGGCGGTAACCTGGATGTGCGGCCATTGTGGAGGTACTCTATGTAAAAAAACTGAAAAATGTATCTGTATGGTAATAATCCAGTGTTGGGCCATGCAGCTTTCCACTGTTACGACATTGTGTACTGTATCGCCTCCAAATCGTCAATAACAAGTGAGTGAGTACACTGCTTCTCAGCTTTATTGTAGCTTTTGGGAACGGTTGTGGTTATTGTATTTAGCAGACACTTTTGTCCAAAAGCGACAAAACATGAATCTTACAATTGTTAAAATTAACAGTAAACTGTTTTTAAAAGTTGCTGAGACAATATTAAGCAAAATAAGTAATAATAACAATAATGGCAATACAATATCAAATATTAAAATACCATAAATATACAAATCAAAAATAAGAATTAATTAATTATTTAAGAGTAAGATCAACAGATAGGTCTTGAGACCCCTCTTGAACTAAGCAACTCATATCATAGAAAGCACGCATATATAGACAAGAGGACTGTCTGCAGGGAATGTGTCTGACCAATCACAGTGGTTGTGGACCACCTGGGCCAAAAATACCAGGGACGATTTTTTGTCCTTGTCCAGCCCTGGCCACATCTGTTGATTTGACTTAGCTTTAGATGTGTGAGGTTCATCTGCACTCTACTACTACTACTAATCCTCTTCATCCCTAGTGGGACATAAGGCTTCGACGATCTGCCTCCATCTGGACCTGTCTTGTGCCGCATGCTGTGCCTCGCCCCAGGTTAGGTTCATCTCCTTCAGCTTCGCTGTCACCGTTCGCCGCCAGGTGTTCTTGGGCATATGCACTTGCCGTAGCCTATTTAGTTGGTTACAGAAATTATTTTTGTGCGGAGACAAATTCATGCTGTAATATCAGGCTGGCTGGCATGGAGCTTTATGGAGTGGACTTCCCTTGCAATGCAATTCCTTAATGTAACAGACAATTCCTTAATGTAAGAGGCAATGCCCAAGTCCTTAACGTAAGAGGCAATTCCTTAATGGAAGAGGCAATGTAAGAGGCAATGTTAGAGGTAATGTAAGAGGCAATTTTCAATTAGGCCTACATATGGTACATAGTGGTACATGGTACATAATAAAAACGGAACAGCGTTTCAAGTTTCAGTCTTTTATTGTCCAATGCACAAAACAACACAGGGTCAGATTGGGCACTGCACAAGACAAGGCTAAACAACCTGGCATAACATGACATACAAGTACTCAGAACAAGGCAATAACATCACATATAAGTACTCAGAACAAGGCAATAACATCACATACAAGTACTCAGAACAAGGCAATAACATCACATATAAGTACTCAGAACAAAGCAATAACATGACATGTAAGTACTCAGAACAAGGCAATAACATGACATATAAGTACTCAGAACAAGGCAATAACATGACATATAAGTACTCAGAACAAGGCAATAACATGACATATAAGTACTCAGAACAAGGCAATAACATGACATGTAAGTACTCAGAACAGGTTTACACCTATGACAAGAAAACATATAATATAATAAACCTCCTAAATATACCAACAACAAAAAATAATTGAGTATGTTAAACCTAAAGGGTCATAGGACTACACCTATTTCCCCAGGACCATGATAAACAGACCATAATAAACAGAAGGCAGCACTTAAAAAAAAAAATGTATTTAAGAAGAGCAAGACACAATACAATACAATATTCAAGTTACAAACAAATGTTAAAGAAAATAAGAAGATAATAACAAGAAGAAGATAGTGACTGACTGATATACTGAAAACGATATCCACCCACCCACTACCAAAAAGCATGTAAACGACTTGAACATAAATGTTGCTCTCCTTTCCTTCTGGCCAGCACATTTTGTCAATGATTCTTTGATTAAACAACTATGTATTTAAGAACAGCAAGACAATACAATACTCAATTCAAGTTACAAACATATGTATAAGAAGATAAGAAGAAGATAGTGACTCTGACAAGAAGAAGATAGTGACTCTGACAGAGTTTTGTTTTTAATCATATCCTCCCACCCACTACCAAAAAGTATGTCAACTACTTGAACATCAATTTCGCTCTCCTTTTCTTCTGGCAAGCAAATTTCTCAATGACTCTCTGATTAAAGTCAGTCATCTTACTAACAAGTATATTTTCCATGGACAGCATGGCCAGTGCATTCAGCCTCTCCTGGGTCATGGTGGGTCATTCTATTCTATCCTTCAGAGCCTTTTTAACATGCAACCCTATGGGAATAGGATAAAGGCAGCCGCCTTTTTGAAAAGTGGACGCCTTTCAAAAACTTCTAAAAAAGCGCTGAGCCCGACGCCTTTTTAAGTTCAGTTTTCTCAACTTTTCAGCGCTGGGTGACGTCAAGTGCCTTTCTGATAGCTGACCAATCAGGACGAGGAGAGTAGGTACGTGTGTACCTTCCTTAGTAACCTCCTACCTTAGTTACCGGTGCCTTGGCTGTTCAACACCCTCCTACTCAAACGCCAAAGCAAGTAATTGCCATAGTAGATAGCTGTCAACAAGTAACAAACAGAAAATAACGTATATTATTATATAGAATGCTAGAATGTATGATTCCCATTGTTAAGGTGACTGAATTCTCGCGCTGAAAACGCTCAAAAGGCGCCGAAGGCAGCGATTTTTTATTAAAAAAAATAAGTCAAGTGTGAACACGGCCTAAGGAGAGTCACAGTTTTGGAAAATACTTCTTCCAGACTATTCTCCATAAAGAGCTGGAAGAGGTCCACAGCACCACAGCAGGCTTTGAACCAGGGGCTTAGCCAGAATAATATTTTTGGGTAGGCCTAGAAAAATATGGATAGGCATCTTTTTAGGTTTTTTTCCTTATTTACTTTGCGATGTGCCCCCGGTGCATAAGATTTCGGAAATATTTTCGTTTTGGGTAGGCCTTAGAACAGTGGTCACCAACCTTTTTAGGCCAAAGATCACCGACCTTTGCCTTGGTGACCCGAAGATCTACCTATTGAGGCGTTGAGAGACAGAACAGACTCCAGACTGAACTTACAACTTAACTTTATATATGGCCTTATTGTAATTGAATGAAATCAAACACTTTGTGAACAATATGAACAAGAAAAAACACTTTTGCAATGAGCAGGCTGGATATGAACGGTTTTATTTATAAACTGAAGTTACAACACAACACTGACAAATTTCTCATGTGACAAGTCAGTGTGATGGCTGTGACTGAACACTGTCTGTGAGTGCCTTGTAGTTTGGCTCATAAGCAGAGACAGCCAGTCTGAGGCAGTCTGTGAGGTGTCTGTCAGTAAGCCGGCTCCTGTACTTGGATTTGGTGATTTTCATCTGTGAAAATGCCATTTCACAGAGGTAGGTCGATCCAAAGTAGGCACTCACTTTTAGTGCACATGCACTGAGGAGAGGAAACTTCTCTCGGCTGACAAGTCCCCAAAAGTCACTGTCCCTTGACCTGGCTTTCAGCTCAATGTCATTTTGCAAATCAAGCATCTCCATGTCCACTCCACTTGGCAAAGCAAATGCTTTCTCGAATTGGTCTGCAACCTCCTCTGTATTAATAGGCAGGAATGGGTTTGAAAGAAATGCAGCAATATCCTTCATGATTTCTAACTCACCAAAACGTCGACTGAACTCCGCTGCCAGTTTGTCCAGGTGCACACAGTACTGCTCAGCGTGAAAGTCAGAAGAGTCTTTGATGGACTGTGACATTTTTTCCAGGTTTGTAAAGTGTGTCAGCGTCCCTTTCCTCAGATTCGTGGTCCAGACACAGAGTTTGGCCTTGAACGCATTCACTGCGCTGATCATGTGGAGGAGGTGCCGGTCTTTTCCCTGGAGTTCGTGGTTGAGCGAGTTCAGTTTTCCGGTTAGGTCCGTCAGAAACCCCGGGTCCAGTAGCCACGCATCCGTTGAAAGTTCCTCGTGCTCCTCGTTCCTTTTCGACAGAAACGTCTTAATCTCAGGCAGCAAGTCAACAAATCACTGCAGCACTTTTCCGCGACTCAACCACCTGACATCAGCATGCAGAAGCAGGTCTCCATACGCCGAATCGAGCTCATCCAATAACGCCTTGAATAAGCGATGCTGGTGGCACAACATACACACACTCTTGTCTTTTACCAAGGTAAAGATGAATTCCTCCTCCCATTCATGATGGAAACTGTAGTTTTTCGCCCTCTTTCGTGGTGCCTCTGCCATGCTTGCTAACACTATGTGGACAACACGGCCGGGTAAATAAACAAACCAACGGCAACCACGCCCACAGGTATCCTGGGATAGCAGGTCTCTCAAAGGTCGTCTTCGGGAAAAAACGCCCATTTATTCTGTCGGTGAATTGCTTTGCAACACGCACAGGCCAATATGCAAATCCAGGTACAAGAGAACGCGCGTTCAGTTTAAGAATCCTCCGCGTTCATGAATTAGTCGGAGATCAGTATTTCTGAAATTATTTTGGAGATCGACAGGGAAAGTCTCCGAGATCGACACGTCGATCGCGATCGACAGGTTGGCGACCTCTGCCTTAGAACAAATTGGGTAGGCCTGTGCCTTCCCTTCCCAGGCCTATCCCGTGGCTACGCCCCTGCTTTGAACTCTTCCTTGCTGTAAAGGAGACTGCGCTCTGTTGTCAGCTTGCTTCCACTGAGCATCGGGTAAGCTTTCATGGTGCTGCTGAATGCATCTTCAGGAAAAGCTATCCTTGTACTCCTCAAACCTGTCCCCCTGCAACAAGGTGGCATAAACAAGGTGATCTGTGAAGGAGAAACGCTCCCTAGTGTGTTTCAGGATGGTGTCACAGACCTATAGAGATCATCAAAAATAAATAAATGTAAGGTAGTAGCCTGGAGAAGGTCACTAGTTGTCACTGTTGCAATGACTTTTGATGATTTTTGTAAGGATTTATACAAACAAAATAACAAATAATCTTGAGTCTGTACTATATGATATGTGGACAGGACACCTCTGCAGCACAACAAAAATGTAAAATTTTATTTTGACTGATTTCTATAACAAACTTACCTCTGCTTCAATCCTTTCACGGTCTCCTGGATTGAGCACTCGGCGCCTCTTTGTTGGCCGAGAACCACTGCTTTGCTCACTAATGGAATGGAGAAAGTTTCTGCAAAGGACAAAGATAATGAATTATAATGTTGGCAAAATACAAAGACTTAATAATGAAAGAGAAAGCAAATAATGATCATATTAGAGGAATACAGTTACCTGATCTTTTGTATCTACCTCACTTTGTGTCTACCTCACTCAGTCACCATCATCAACATGGTCCCATCTTTGGGGTGATGGGAGTGGGGGTCAGAGGAGGCTACAGCTGATTCTGGAGTAGCAGCACATAAAGGTTGAATTATTTAATTTCATATTGCTTTTTATACACATTTATGGTTATGTTTTATGGAACAACTGATGAAAAACTAACATACCTAGTCTTGGAATTAACATAAAAAAAAATCTAAATTGGCTTATCAATGCCATCGCTCTAGAGAAACAGCTTCACTTTATTATTGTATGAGGATGGCAAGCTGTAAGATTAGCCCCTGCTTAACATAACTGTAACAAGACTCATGTCAACAGGCTACCATAGCAGTTTAGTTTTAGTAAACACTCATGTAAGAATGGAAAATTGTGTCCTACTGCTACTGGAATTTTTTGACAGCGTTTGGCGAATTATAACCTTACTGATCTTTTCTGTGGATGATATTTAGTGGATAATTTTGTAAAGTCAGCCTTGTCAGGCGATTATTTTACACTGCTGACCACACGTGACGTTAAACGTTAGTGTCATTCAGTCAACGAAGTAATGTTAGTAGCTGGCTAGCGCTAGCTCCTAACATTAGTCACTTCAACATCGTGACGTTGGACAAGGCGAGCTACGCTATTTCTCGTGAACCACTGAGCGCCTGTGCAGCTATCTTAACACTCACCTTTCTTCGAAAACATTTTTTGGCTGATATTCTGGGCTCCTGATGTGGCCCTGGCCTGTCTTTTCTTCCTCTCCTCTCATTTTTGCTGTTGCGATTAATGTTTCTGTTTTGTCTTTTTCTGTTCTCTATTGATAACCAGCTGGCTGCTGCTGCAGTTCGTGAACAATAACGTTACGCGCACATTTTCAAAAGAGGAACCCATCAATGACGGCCCTGGAAACAACTTAAAATCCTGATCCTCCAGTAGCATTGCCAGGGCTCCTGCTTCGTTGACAGTATGGGGTCAAAGTCACCTGACTCTTGTATGCTCTGAGACTGTGACTGAGATCCTCTCTGTGCTCAAAGACATGCCATTATTGGCACGGTTATGAAATTTTCATCTGACGTTGCTGGATCTTGGCAGTCTATGGGCAACCACTTTATCCAGAAAACACGTCCGCTTGGGTGACTTGGGGAAAAAAAAAACGGGCAAATCCACCAATGTTGTTTGTTTGTTTGAGAGAAACGAGTTGTCCCGCATTGCACACAACACACACAAGTGCAGATATAGCCTACCGAGAGAGAACCCCCTAAGTCGATTATCTAAAAGCACCGAGAAATTCAAGGAGATGGACGACATCAAATTAATTCTCAAAGTTAAAAAGCACAGGGAGTTGTACGTAGCCTGGCTCTGTCCTCCTACGTACTTCCGCTCAATTTTGATATTTCTTCTGTACTAGGTCTGGCCATGAGGGTAAGTCAGATGTCTCCGGTTAATTTTCTACCGGCCAATCAGCGAACCGAGGGAGTGGCGCTAGTTTGTGTTGTAGTTCCGTAATGGCGGCGGAGAAGGATGCGAGCGAAGCCATTCAGTCCGTTGTAGCAACGCTGCCAAATATCCATAAGCTAAAGCCGGAGCAAGAACAAGTTTTGCTGAGTTTTGTTGGTGGCCATGATTTTGTGGCCCTGCTCCCCATGGGGTTCGGAAACAGTTTAATTTTCCAGCTACGGCAGCTAGCTCCGTTACAGTAGTGGTGAAGGAATTGGCTAAGTCGAACGCTAGCGATTGGTTATGGTAGATCAGAGTGGCTCTGGGCAGATCCAATAGTTTTAAACTTCAACAGAGTACCCGCCTACAAGGAAGTCAACGCTTGTCAATGGAGCGAGGCCAGACTCTCTGTACAAATGAAATGTACGAAAGTCTGGTTAGGACCAGTGTAACAGAGTTAGAACCGTGAAACTTGTTCCTCAGGTATGTAACAGGCCACCCGCGTCAACGAATAGCTAGCTTTTCTTTGGCGTAGCTGGTAGTGGTCATGCTTGGCAAGTTGAAGGACAATGTAGATAAGGATCATTGCTGGGATATAGCTGATGCCATGTTTATGTACCATTTAAGCGTCAAGGAAGGCTCCGAGTAGCCGAAAGGCTTGGTGACCTGCGCGGAGAAATGCGTGTCTGGTGTGAACAGCCTTGCGTTAGTCGCAGCCGAGAATGCCTGGGACACACTGGCTGCAAGCGCCTGTAAGCGCCACAATCGGCTACGAATGGCGTCAGACGAGCATTTTCCTGTGCCGGTCATCAAACCCTGGCCCATGGAACCGCATGAAACATCTTGTTTTTTCATTACTGATTAAAACCCATTTTTATTAAACACTGAGGCGATTACTACACATTGTATGAATAAACTATTTTATTTTTATATTATTTTTGTGTTTAAGTATACATGCATTTTTCTGGAATTTTTATGGGGGAGGCTCCCTAGCGCCCTTTATTAACAAGCCGCTACTGCTTCCTACATCAGCTCAAGGGTCAATAACGGATCAACCAATAAGCTTACATAAACTGAAATCCAAATATTGACTGTCAGCAGACCTAATTATATAAAATATATGTAATCAGGGTTCTAAATTAACACCCGCCAACCCGCCAAATGCGGGTTAAAATTCATTTTGGCGGGTGTAAATAAAAACTCACTAGCCAGTTTGGCCGGTGATACATGAGGCATTACATGAATGATAC
The DNA here is from genome assembly GCF_021917145.1 of Hypomesus transpacificus. NCBI lineage: Eukaryota > Metazoa > Chordata > Actinopteri > Osmeriformes > Osmeridae > Hypomesus > Hypomesus transpacificus. Next base: position 349,937 of record NC_061080.1, read on the forward strand.
ATCAGGCTCTGTTTTCGGCATGGTTCTCGGTCGGTCATTTATCCCCCTGGCAGTATTTCCTGAGTTTCCCATGAACACTGCCGTAATGCTACGTGATAACGTTTTATACGCCCATTGGCTGCGCGCAGTTGAAGTGAAACCAGCGCGAGAAACCGTGGAAACGAACAGAGTTTCCACCAGAAAACACAAGGAAGAAGTCAAACGAAGCATAGCGGATCATAGGAGGTAATAAGAGCTAGCTAGAGTAGTAAAGTAAAAAGTTAACTTAATGCGGCGGTTGTTAGGACAAAGTTCTGGGGGCGAGAAGAGGAACGAGGCAGGGGATGAGGATATTGATAGCACTAGAGAAACGAAGAAAAGAAAATGTAATGCCAAATGTCTGACAGGTCGGGAATGGCTTGTGTTTGACAATGAAAATGTTGTCATGTTTTGTAAGGATTGCCGCATGTAGTCTACGCATAAGAAAATTATGTTGCTTACTGACACAGTCTAGTGTAATGTATATACACTGTTCCTAATAAAGAGTATATTGGGTCAGTTTAATTAAAGCCTGCTTTGGACAAAACGTTACTGTAAATGCATGGGCAGGAGTCAATCTCATCATGATGCGAATTGACGTTTTAGCCATTTATACGTGGCCGACATGTGCAAACGCGCTGCAAATATAGACCAAGTACACGCAAATTGACAAACACAAGCAAATTAAGAAAACATCTTCATGTATTTGACAACATATGCGCAGCATTCAGCAAAACGCGCTGCGAATATAGAAACGCGCTGCAAATACATACAACACAACCAAATGGGCTACATAAACACGCTGCAAATATAGAAATGCGCTGCAAAAAGGAAAGCAGGCAAACCCCGAAAACAAATGCAAACAGAAAAAAGCTGCATCCAGATAACCCAACGGAAGAGCTCCAGGCCTCTAGTAGGAGCGCTAAGTGGAAGAGCGTGATTTTCGAACCAGAGAGGGCAGGTGAGAAGTTTGTTTTGAATAAGGGGACCAAAATCGAAGTAAAGAGGCAAAATAAAAATATTAGTATTCATTTTTACACGTGCCCCTCCTCTTTTACAGTTTTTCAAAAGACTTACTTCGATGTTGGTCCAAACTTTTCATATGCTCTCTCTTTCTCTCTCGCTCCATGGGGCCGAAAATCAAGATGTTCCACTTGGATCTCCCCCTAGAGGCCTGGAAAACTTCCGTTGTGAAAACTGGATGCAGCATTTTTGGTTTGCGTGCTTTCCTTTTGGTAACGCGTTTATGTACTGCAGCGTTCTTGGTTTGCGTGCTTTCGTTTTTGCAACGCGTATTTGCAGCGTGTTTATGTATTTGTGTTGTGCGTATTTGTAGCGCGTTTGCTGAATGCTACGCATGTGTTGTCAAATTAATTAAGATGTTTTCTTAATTTGCTTGTGTTTTGTCTGTATGCATGTGTTTTCTTAGTTTGCAGCGCGTTTGCACATGTCGGCCACCGTACATTTACAATAAATCGTGTCCTTACTTAGTCACGTGTTGGTGATTTCTACGGTGGCCCTGAAGTGCAAATGACACCCCCATAAAAGTACATCCCCCCAATACAAATACTCCCCCCCAATACGAGTCAACTCCCCCCAAATCGGATGACTTGTTCACCTCCCCCCAATACAAAAACGCGCTCCCCCCCCAATACGAGTCAACTCCCCCAAATCGGATGACTTGTTCACCTCCCCCCAATACAAAAACGCGCTCCCCCAAATGGAAAACGACATTACATTAACTAAAAAACACATTACATTAACTCTGAACGGAAAGGGTAGGTACTACACTTTAGTGCTGATTGGATGCAGTAGGCTAACTGACAAGAAATAAGAAATTGATTGACAGAAGTACAAAATGCAATAGTCTGACAGAGTTACGTGCACCAGAACATTTATTTGGGTATCAAAGCATGTAGCATAGGCTATGTATGCAAAAGCATAAATTGCAGTGTTAAACGTAAACATCGATAGCCAACTAGTCCAAGTAACTCTGTCATTATCATGAACTTAATCGTTTTGATTGGAAGGAAAGAGGAAACATGTTTACAATTCAGAGTCATTACACTACTCTTATTTTAATCAGGGTAATTCCTATGAAATAATCTTAGATATGCTGTTAACGTTTCACAATATGTAGCCTATGCGCACGCTAAAAACGCAGTTGAAGGAAGCAGGACTTTACAGAAGAAAAACCTAATAGTCCACTACAGACAGGGCCGTAACTACCATTGAGGACACCGAGGTCGTGTCCTCGGTATTTTTTTTCGTATTTCAGTTTTTTTTGTGCTTAAATCGTGGTATATAAACTCAAAATAAAGTACACGTGAAACTGACTGCAGGACGATGATCTTGGTCTCCCACAAACCGTAACGTGATTTTATACTTGAAGAGCCGAGTAGCTCAAGAGTTTGGACATACGTGCTGCGCGTCATCAACAAAACGTACTGTCGTTATGGTAACCACCAAACACAAGTCGGACGCTGATGTTACCGCCATAGACCAGAGCCATAGAAAAAGAATTTGCAGAATCTTTTTCTATGGCTCTGCCATAGACATACCGCTACTGTTAGTGAATAGCCTATGTTAGTTACAGTCACTGGAAGAGGAGCGCAGCAAACTAAACATGTAGGTTAAGAGAAGTTTAAGTGGCAGATGACTGTGAGAAGAAAGATTCATTTTCATGTGGAAATATTTGTATTGCAGCACTCGGATAAGGAAACATCAAATCAAAGTTGGGTTAACTCCGTCAGTACCGGTTGTCAATCAATTTCCACCGGTTGAATCAACATTCATTTTGCGATTGATATGTCATTGATGTGATTGATTGAAAATGAAATTCAGTGGCAATTGGGAAATATCAAACTGACTCGCTATGGCTCGGTCGATACGTTCCAGCCTCAGTTTGATATTTCCCGGCATGACCGAACGGTCGAGGTTAGTAAGTAGTTTATTATATGGCAATTTTAGATTCTTTTCATTTTGTAAACGAAAATAAATGGTACCTTTAGGCTAATTGTAGCTAGCTCTCAAGTCTTCTCACGGTGTGTTTCATGTGTTGCCAAGCAACTCATTACTTTTTATAGAAAGCTGACAACATGGTTCTGCTAAAATGGCTTTAATTTCATCACAAAATAACGACACAAGTGATTCAAAGAGTCTGGTCTTCATCCTCACTTTCGATGACAAAGCTTTTCAGCATCATCTGGATAGTAAAACTCAGCAGCTGACTTGTCCATATCGCTCATTTTGAAGCTGACGTCAGAGGGCAATACGGATCCGTATTGACCGGCGAGGAGGGCAATACGCGGCTGGGGTGACTACTCATTATCCAATCAGAACGCTCGTACCGTCGTTGCCATATAATAATAATTGTGGTAACTTGCCCTTACTTCATGAGTCCCATAAAGGTCCTTCAAAAAGCCTCAGAATGCCCCATGTTTACCTCAAAATTTCAAAAGCTCCACACCGCCCCATATTCAAAAGTCACAATGATGATGTTTTTGCTCCTTAAGACTCAATAAGAGAAAATGGCCATATTTAAATAATGTAATTTAAAAAAATTCCGGGGGAGCATGCCCCCGAACCCGCCTAGAAGTTCTGACTCATGACCTCAGTATTTTTTGGGCCCTGCGTACGGCCCTGACTACAGAAGAATGAAATGCCACAATGACAGAGTAACGTGGACCAGGATAGTTGTTTGGCTATAGATTTTTACATTTAACTCGAAATACTTTTGCCTAAGTACCCTACTATTTGCTACATTCTTCTAAAGCCAAACACATGTTCTGGTGCACGTAACTCTGCCAGGCTATTGCATTTTGTACTTCTGTCGATCAATTTCTTATTTCTTGTTAGTTAGCCTACTGCATCCAATCAGCGCTAAAGTGTAGTACCTACCCTTTCCGTTCAGAGTTAATGTAATGTGTTTTTGAGTTAATGTAATGTCGTTTTCCATTTGGGGGAGCGCGTTTTTGTATTGGGGGGAGGTGAACAAATCATCCGATTTGGGGGGAGTTGACTCGTATTGGGGGGGAGCGCGTTTTTGTATTGGGGGGAGGTGAACAAGTCATCTGATTTGGGGGGAGTTGACTCTATTGGGGGGGAGCAGGTTTTTGTATTGGGGGGAGGTGAACAAGTCATCCGTTTTGGGGGGAGTTGACTCGTATTGGGGGGGAGTATTTTCATTTGGGGGATGTACTCATATTAGGGGGTGTGGTTTGCACTTCAGGGCCACCGTAGATTTCACATACCCTTGCATCATATTTCTGTGCTTCATTTTACTTCATTTTCTGTGTTTTTCATGCCAACAATGTTATAAAATGATCAAATGCATTCAGTGAAAGTCATAATTGTTCTTATTTTCACCGGAAAGAATTTGGCTAGTGGAAATTCTGTTTGGCTGGTAAGTTTAGAAAGTTACCAGCTAAATTGGCTCGTGATCAAAAAAGTTAATTTAGAACCCTGTATGTAATGTAACAGTATTAGTTTACAACATTGAAATAGGAAAAGTAAACAAACGAAAATGCAATAGTAAATTTAATCTTAGCAAGGGCCTACATTTGGTACTGTGAAAAACCGGGGGGGACTTTGTCGAACGGAATGTCCAAATCATTGTGATGGACAATGATGGGGCGCTGAGCCGGGGTGACGGTTGGGTCTTCATGGGGCGTGGTATCGTGGTGGTACGAAACTAACTTGATGGGGAAGTCAACAGCCTCGACAGTAGGCATAGAATGATATATATTACAACCCAGAATCGTCAAATACGCTTTCCTGAAATCAGCATTGAATGCGTAAATGACTGGGTTCAAAGACGAAGTGGCCAACCTGAACCAGACGAAAGTGTTAAAGGTGGTGTTGCTAACGCACAGCGGGTCCCCAAGTTTGTTAATATTACAGAAAGGAACGATGCAGTTAAGAACAAAAAAGGGCAACCAACCAAACACAAACACTCCCATTAGGATAGAAAGTGTTTTAAAAGCTTTGGTTGTTTTTTTGAATAACGTTTTTAATGAGTTTTCGTCATTAGTGTATTGCTGGTTCTGCGCGTGTTCCACAACACTGTGCAAAGAGGATATCAGTTGAATCTGGGTCCGCGCAATTCTATAAATGCGTGTGTACGCTCCCACCATGATCACCAGGGGGATGTAAAAACTTATTAGTGAAGAGGATATAGCATACGTCTTGTTCAGGCTTGCGTCGCACACTTCTATCTTATCTGGGTTGTCCAGCATGGAGTTTTCTGTCTCTGCCTTGTGCCAGTTCAATTTAACTGGAATGAATGAAATCAAAATAGACAGCGTCCAGGCCATCCCAGTGATCACAAAAGCGAATCTTTGGGTCATTTTACGCTGGTATCTGAATGGACTGGAGATTGCCCAGTATCTGTCCATACTGATGATACAAAGGTTGAAGATGGAAATAGTGCAGCCCATGATGTCGAAAGCTATCCAGGTGTCACAGAAGTCACCAAAGAGCCAGTATCCTGCCACTTCCGACACCGCCTTCCAAGGCATAACCAGGACGGACACGAACAGGTCAGACACCGCAAGGGAGATGACAAATGAGTTGCTCGCTTTAGACCTCAGGTGTCGGAATTTGATGACCGCAGCACACACAAGTGTGTTCCCCAAAAGCGTGGAAACAATCAAAATGAAGAGGGCGCACCCGGTAAGCACACGGACGCTGGTTAGGCCACTTGTGTAATCTGGCATACTTTCATCGCTAGAGGGATGAATTTGGTGGTGGCTGTAGAACTTCCCCATTGGCATTACTTTGTAATTTTCTTTGTGCAGGGTTCAAAATGTTCAGTTTCCAGAGTCATCCAAAGCGCACGTACACTGAAAGAATATGTATTTGTTTACACAAAATTATGTATTCATGTTCTATACATCAAATTATTATTTGGTAAACAACTTTTTTAGATGAATTTTAAACATTTATTTGTTGTTGTATATTAGATTATCATTTGCTAAACTAACATGATTTTTTTTATGTTAAATGAATGCTTTTCTTTACAGTTTTTTTTACAATAGCTATGACAATGTTTTCAATACATATAACAAGTTTCCTAAACTCTAATGCACTAACACACCTACCACACACAATTGGCAAAACAGTTAGTGTTTTACAATCGTTATGACAATTTTTCCTATACTTCTAACACGTTTCCGAAACTCTTAACCTGCCAACACACTTACAACACACAATTGGCAAAACAGTGAATTTTATGCTCAAATTTACACAATGTAACCCAAACTCAAACACTAATTGTCATCATGGTTATGAACTGTGCTAAGAATTTCCCTGAAGTTCCCTTTGTTATTGGACTTCTCAGATTCATCATGTACTCTTTGCGCTATGTTTTGTGTAACTGTAAGTAACAGTACTTGGTTAGTGTGTTCTTTGTTTTGGATTTCTGCCAGTGTTGCATCAGTTGTAACAGACCTTTGATAATCCCTCCATGCTATCATTGCATACAGTACTTGTGCCGATCAGATTTTTCCTGTAGTGAAAACCCTGCATCTCTCTCAGTTGCTTTTTTTCCAGTTCCTAAAGCCAGGTGTTGAGACCAAAACAGTGTCTGGGGCATTTGGGGTGCTACAGACACAGAAACAGCGTTTTGAGGAAAGCTCATTGTGGGAATGCTGGTAGTGGCTGTAATTATGCAAGGCTGAATTTCGGGAAAGATACTGCAGATACAGAAATAGGGAACCACTAAGGCCTATATAAAAGCGTCCAAAAACAGCAACGGTCTCCCAGCATGTGCAACCCGCCCTCTTCAGAGGATTCAGAACGCAGCGGCCTGCCTGGTCTACAATCTACCCAGACGCTCCCACGTTACCCCGCTCCTCATCTCCCTTCACTGGCTACCCATCACGGCCCGCAACTCCCCACCTCCATCAGAGACACAGACTGTCTCTCCACCTTCAAGAGAAGGCTACAGAAGCCCGGTCCCAACACAAGCTCTTCTCCTGCCTGGCCCCCCAGTGGTGGAATCAACTCCCCACCTCCATCAGACACATATACTGTCTCTCCACATTCAAGAGAAGGGTCAAGACGCACTTGTTCCGATAGTACAACAGTACTTAGGAATGGTTTGCTGAACCCAATGCTAGTTTCCTCAAGGATCACAATGACTCTTGCTTAGAGACTTGTTGCTCTTGTTGGTTAGTGGTAACTGATTTAAACTGTTGTATTCGCTGCGAAATATTCTATTTTAGTTAATCTTATTCTTTATTTTATTTTTTACTGTTGCTTGCTTTTCTACAGGTATACTTGCACTTAGAGATTCATGTTGTTTAATTGTAACTTGCTTAACTACATGTTCTTATGGTTCTTTGGCACTTATTTTTTGGTTGTTCACAATGTGTGCTTTTTGTTTTTGACTACCCGCAATGCTTTGGGGTTATCTTGTTGTTATTATCAGTGACCTATGCACTTTGTAATGCTCTCTCTTGGAAGTCGCTTTGGATAAAAGCATCTGCTAAATGAATAAATGTAAATGTATTTGGATCATAGATGACCCATCTCACAGTAGCTTTATAGAATGTACGGTTACTGTGTTGAAAAAAAGAAGACAGAAACATAATTGCTGCAGTAAAGGCTTAATTTGCAACAGGACATTACTGCAAGATATATGCAATATAGCAGCCATTTACACACTGTAAAAAAAATCTGTAGCTTTAACGGTGAAAGACTGTAAATTAGCAACAGTAAAAAACTGTTAATTATAAAACATGAATTAATCGTTGAATTCACAGATACGTACAGTGATTGTAAATACAAGAAAGTTTGATAACTTTTGCATTACTGCTTTGTAAAAACTACATTATTTCACTGTAAAAAACAATTTTAACGGTGAAACACTAAAGTAGCAACAGTAAAAAACTGCTCATTATAAAACATGTATTAACTGTTGAATTCACACACACGTTCTGTAAATGTAAATACAAGAAAGTTTGATTAACTTTGCAGCATTGCTTTGTAAAAATTATATTAGGCCTATTTTACCATAAAAACTGTCACGACGTGAGGTAGGGTTGGACCCAAATGCAGGGGCGTACCGAGGCATAGCGAGGAACACAGGTTTAATTCTCAAAACGGGAAACAGACAGGGTACACGCAGGGACAAAGGGTAATGCTAAGACAAAGACTGGACACAAAGCAGGAACCTAAATACACAGAAACAAACAAGACACAGGTGAACACAATGAAACTAACGACAACTGAACGAGACAGGTGACGACAATGACAGGGAAACACTAGGGCAGGGCAAAACCAAAAACAATAGGGGGGCACGGCTGTGGCCGTGACAAAAAACAACAGTAAAGTAGACAAAAAACATTACATGGTAAATCACTGTGTTTACTACAGATGCATGCTGTTAGAACTGTTTTTACCTATGTTTTTGTGTGATTTTGAGCATGAAATGAACTGTTTTGCCAATTGTGTGTCGTAGGTGTGTTGGCGCGTTAAGAGTTTAGGAAACTTGTTAGAAGTATTGACTATTACAGTGTCATAGTGATTGTAAAAAACAAATTAAATCTAAATTAAATCAGATTCAAGACCCTAGTACTCACCTTCCGAGCAGATTGCACCAGCCTAAATCCAGTCCCTCCTGCAGTCTTCCAAACACGTTTTTATGAAAACCATCTTGTGGCTCTTAATAGCGCCTGCCCCCAACCCAAGCTCAAGCCTCCCCATGGTGGAATCCTCTCCCCGCCTCCATCAGGGACACTGACTGTCTCCCCACCTTCAAGAAAAAGCTACGTACAACGTAAGCTAGTACAACGGTACCTACTGTAAGAAAGATTTGTTGGATCGAACGTTAATTTATTTTCCTCCAGGAACACGATGACACTTATTGATGGACTTGTTGCAATTTCTTGGTTAGTTGTCATGGCTTTAACTACTTGTTCTCGCTGTAAAATATATTGTTGTTGCTTGCTTTCTTACAGGTACACTCTTGCACTTTTGAGGCTCTTGTGTTTTCTTCCCATTGGCACTTATTTGCTCATCACAATGTATGCTCATATTTTGGCTACCTACAATGTTTTTGGGTCTATCTAGTTGTTTATGATAATTGACCTATGCACTTTTTGTAAAGCTCTTTCTTGGAAGTCAGAGTCTTCCTCTGTCCACCTTCCTCTTCAACTGTTGAGACCACCTCTCCAGAGGTGTGTCATTAAGGTGTGATTGTCATTTTAGCATTCATGCAAATCAACAACTGTCCCAGACGAGTGTCTGGGTGACCAGTGACAAAGGGGCTGCCAAAACAACCCTACAGATAAAAGCATCTGCTAAATGAATCAAAGTAAATTACTGGTTTGTAATTCAACCCTCTCCCCGCTTTTACCTACATTTACTACAATTACAGTTATTTTACAATCGCTATGATACTTTTTTCAATACTTCTAACAAGTTTCCTAAACTCTTAATGCGCCAACACACCTACGACACACAATTGGCAAAACAGTTAATTTCATGCTCAAAATTACACAATATAAACTAAACTCAAACACTAATTGTCATAGTAACACAAAAATACAGTAAACATTACACCATGTCTACCAAAACACTAACACAGAATCTGTTTCAACAGGAACATTTAATCATTCATGGCACAATGTCATAAAAAACAGATGGAATTACAGAAACTACATTACTTTATGTGTCAGGTCTCACAGTATATAGATTATGGTTTGTGTTTGCGATGCAGTTTCTTTTGAAGCCTCTCTACATTTTTGTTTTGTTGGGTTTAGTAAATGCACGCATTTAGTTTCTTTTGCTGCAGAAATTCAGAACAAAAAAGAATGACCCATCTCACAATAGCATTATAGAATGTACGGTTACTGTATTGAAAAAAAGAAGACAGAAACATAATTGCTGGAGTAAAGTCTTCATTTGCAACAGGACATTACCGCAAGAAATATGCAATATAGCTGCCATTTACAGTATTACCCTAGCTCTGGCCCTTCTCTGAGCGCCACCACACATTCTAACTCCTCTCCCTTTTCCCACGCCTCTCCCTTGTCCTGGTACTTTTCTTCCTCTCCTTGTCCTGGTACATGTCTTCCTCTCCCTTGTCCTGGTACTTGTCTTCCTCTCCTTGTCCTGGTACATGTCTTCCTCTCCCTTGTCCTGGTACTTGTCTTCCTCTCCTTGTCCTGGTACTTGTCTTCCTCTCCCTTGTCCTGGTACTTGTCTTCCTCTCCTTGTCCTGGTACTTGTCTTCCTCTCCTTGTCCTGGTACTTTTCTCCCTCTCCCTTATGCAGGCATTACTGTATTCGTACTTTCTTCGTGTATATTACTGTATATCTATATTGTTCTTTTTACACACCAGATCAGCCCAAAGAGGTCCTCTTTACTGTCTATACAATATGGTCATACAATTGAAAGAACCTCAACACCTGAGTGTTTCCTAGTTAGGAATCAGCTGTGATGTACAGTATTTTCATAACTTCAGCTGTTTCTCAGTAGCAATGGAATACAGTAAAATACAGGAGATATATTTGTGTTTCAATTCACAATATAAACAGCTGTTCACTTTGACTTTAGCCAATAATTTAGGTTTTGAACATGATGTTATCTGTTTTGCTGACAGTGTGAAAGCATTGTTAAATTGGGCAGTAAAAATCGATTGTTTTGGTCTTGGTTGAGCGTGTGTGTAAAAGAAGTTCAAGCATTTAAAGTTTGTGTTTACTCTGTGCACTTTGTGTCAAAGCAACAAGAAATGTGTTAATTGTACAGCGTACACAAACGGATGTTGTGTTAAGAGTTTAGGAAACTTGTTAAATTCTCGTGCTGTCAGGGGGTTCTGCAGCACCATCAGCTACCCAAGTTCCCAGAGCCATGATAGCTACTAAAATACAACTTACATTTTAGTAAGTTAGCAGACGCTCTTATCCAGAGCGACTTACAGTAAGTACAGGGACATTCCGCTCGAGGCAAGTAGGGTGAAGTGCCTTGCCCAGGGACACAACTTCATTGACACGGTGGGGAATCGATCCGGCAACCTTCTGATTACTAGCCCGACTCCCTCACCGCTCAGCCATCTGACTCCCAACTTGCTGTGTACCACCTGGGTCATCTAATATGTACAGTAAATCACATCACATTGACTACTCAGTGGAAAAATGACACGACTTAATTCAAAATGTTAATTCTAGTTTATTAAAACAGAACATTGCACACTGATATAAACTGGGGTACACCTGTAAGGATGTAGTTTATAAAAGCAGTGTTGAAAATATGCTGTATGTATATAAGTATGTATGTGTTTGTGTGTGTATGCATGTAAGTAAATTTATGTATGTATGTGTGTTTCAGTATCAGAAATCAGAAATCAGAAAGGGTTTTAATCGCCATGAAAGTTTGCACAGACAAATAATTTACTTTGGCAGGAAGGTGCATACACTCAACATATACATCTTAAATAAGTGGTGTAAGTTTAAACACGTCTAACTATGATTCTGACTCTGATTGTCCCTCTATCCTGTACTTCATCCATTGAAGTGAGATTCATGAACTCATTTCCAAAGAGCATTGTATGGGGGTTGCCTTTTTCTCTCCTCTTCTCTCCTCATGTTATGCTTTGCTGTAATCTTTCTGGTTGGCGCCTCTAATGGCTGCCTAGGTAGGCTCTCCTGCTAAAGTAAATTCTGTGTCTGTGCAAACTTTCATGGCCAATAAACATCAATTCAATTCAATTCAAATAGTGCATCCATAAACTGAAGTCTGTAGTTAAAGTCAAGTCCACGCTATCTTTGTACCTCGCTAACAAGTTCATTAACAGATCTAGGAAGTCCATGTTGGAAAGTCATCCTTTGGCAGCTGTCACCTAGAATGACTTTGAGAAATGCTGGGGCCTTCATCTTTCTACGTCTCAGTCTGTGAAGAGAAAAAAAGTGACATTGAGAAAAAAACAGAATGCTTATCTTTCAGCCAGTGTGGAGACAAAATAAATGTGATGATACTCTCCAAATTACCAAACTTGTATGTACAAAACAGAATAATTGCTTACATTACATTTATTCATTTAGCAGACGCTTTTATCCAAAGCGACTTCCAAGATAAAACTTTACAAAAAGTGCAAAGGTCAATAATCATAAACAACGAGATAGCCCCAAAAACATTGCAGGTAGCCAAAACATGAGCATACATTGTGATGAGCAAATAAGTGCCAATGGGAAGAAACATGAGAGCATGTAGTTAAACAAATGACAAATTAAGCAACATGAACCTGGTGGCAGGTTACCTAGAATCAAATAAACACCACTAAGCTTGTGATTTTTCCTAGAAGTGCCGAGAGGGTTGCAGGTCTCATAATCATCCACATATACAGACGCAGCGATATCTGTGACTCCTTTGCATTTTGCACTACATTCAAAACTGTATCTGTACCATTTGTATCTTCTGTAATACTTGTATTTTATATTGTAAATTATGGCAACTTATATTGTATTTTATTGTAAATCTTATTTGTAATTCTATTCCACTTAGTATTGCTAGCTTATGTACCCTTAGTGTAGTTAGACCACATATTTAAATGTAAGATTCCTATATGTTTATTGTATGCACCTGTAACCGGTGTGAACTGGTGAAACTCGCTCCTCAGTTATGTATTTGGCCACCCGTGGCAATTATAGCTAGCTTTTCTTTGACGTAGTTGGTAGTGGTGTAGTTGGTAGTGGTTGCGCTTGGAAGTCGAGAGGTGGCAGGTTCGACTCCCCGTGGGGGTGAACATTAGCCAGATATCTCTTACAGAGCTTGCAAGACTAGGTTTGTTACATAACCTTATACACCTTCCTGCCAAAGTAAATTCCTTGTCTGTGCAAATTTTTCATGGTGAATAAATCTGATTCTGATATATTTAGGCAGCTGTTTTCCTTCAAATGAAAACCATTTTCATCTTCAGGGGACCTGAATTCCAGTGATAGGTCAAGTTCTATGTCCTTCTGTCTTCTTTGATTTTTAATCACCTTATCAAGAATGGCCTTAGTATTTAAAATTTGCTGCAAAGATTTCAACAAGTGTTTCTTTTTTGGATCAAGTATGTAAGTATCTGTTTTTTTTTGTCAAAATATTGTTTACGTTGATATGAAGTACTAAGAGGGCCACCTTTTTCAATAGAAACAGGGTTAGATGAGCTGACTGCTGTGATGATTTCTGTAACTAAAGAGTCATCAACTTGTAGGTTGTGATCCTTAAGGATATCAGTCACAACAAATTATTTTAAAATTATTTTTGTAAAAATACAGTATTTATTGTAATTTAATTATTGTGTGTTATACTGAGTCTAAATATTAGAACACCTCTCCGAAATAGTTTTAACAAAAAATGAACATTAGAACCTTTAGGAAATAAGGAATTACAGCAATTATCTTTGCACACAATGTTTGTTAAATATCATCATCACCAGGTTGAAAAATTAATCAACTCTTGTTTAAACACATCCAGTAACCAACAAAAGCATGTGAATAATACTCACCACTGCTACAGAGTCTTTGATACAGAAGTCAGATCACAGAAGTCAAATGCAGGCCGTTTCAGGTCCGTGTAACTCTCTGTGTGTGTGTGTGTATCAACTCAAGCAGTATTTATCACCAGCACCCTCACCCCCCCACCCCCCCACCCGGGAGCGCAAAAAGGGGTGCCGCCCCCCAAGCACTAAACGGATGTATGACGTGGCGCGGTTGGTGCCCTCTGCTGGTAGTGTGGGAGCATGACGCGCTCCTGCATTGAAAGTAATGGGTTTGTGCGCACAAATAGCGCTACATATCTATGACTGGCCTCAACATACAGTTTGTTTTGTCTGCGTGGAGCAGCTGTCAGTCTAGTTTTGCTAACAGTGGGAGTTTCCTCATCACTAAACCTGTCATATTTATTTCTGACTGCATGCACTAGATTTGTAATAACTTACCTAAAACCTTACACTAGGAAGTTTTAGTATTAGGGTTAGTATAGTCGATTATTTATTGCTATCTGTATATTTAGGAAGTTTCACTTATTTAAGCTCAGTATAGATGTAAATTGTGTTCCGTGTACTTATATGTTATGTTATGCCAGGTGCTTGCGTTGTCTTGTCTTAAGAATTTCAGTGCCCAGTCTAACCTTGTGTTATTCTGTGTACCTGACAAATAAAAGACTTGAACTTGAACTATAGTCCTACATTTAAAACTTTAAAATATCATATTCTTCTGTAAAGAAAAAAGAACACAATATTTAATGGACCAGCACATTAGATAAGTTGTTGGAATATGTGACCCCATTGTAACTGCTTACTAAAGGAGTTAAACTTCAAAATATTGGGGCAGACGATGTGCAGCTGCGGTCACAGTTTCTGATGGGTCACAGCTTTCGGTGCAACACCGGTGTTGTGCCATTCGATGCACGGCTCTTTGGAACCACTCGGAATCAAAAAGTGAAATATTTCGTCTTAAATTCGCAACCAACCGGAGTGGAGACTGAAGTCTCACATTTATTCTTTGTTGTAAAATTCAAGAGAAGAATGTCGGTTACCTATGTAAGTAACAGATGTAACCAATAGTAGTAACAAACGCGAACCATTCTTACTCCACGACATCGCATTTTGAGGAAATACCTCAGCTATAATTACCAAAGGAAATGTATTTCGTGTACCAGGTTCAAAGTATTTCACATGGCTCTTCATGGTTGGATAGCGACGCTTAGTGCTGGTTGTCGCCAGCCAATTGAGAATTCATTTAATTTACTTTGAAGTACAGTAGGATATCTCAAATATGGCAAATGCTCTGCTTGTAGTATTATTTTGCAAACCAGTGATCTTCAATCATGGAGTGGTTATTGAAGAACCACCTGCGGGTTCTTAATGGCACATAAGTGCCTATGGGGCAATTATCCATAATTACACCATTAGTCGCCTACTAGATAACAAAGACTCCCTGAAATGCAGGGAGGATCTGTCCTTACTATTGTTTTTTAATCTTACAGTGGAAGCATATAAAGGTGCTCAATAAATGTGTGTTGACAAATATTTACAAATCCTTATTTCACTGTGTGGACAATAAATGGTTCAATTTCTAACCCGAACAAATCAATGTAGTGTTCTAATACTCATTTTCTTTGTCCTTGGACTAATACTGTACTTCAACAAATACTGTGCTAGCAAAGTATCAAAGTAAGTAAGTATCTGTGGTCAGCATTTGACATAACAGCCCTTTGATAATCCCTCCATGCTATCATTGCATAGGCCTTCTTGTGCGATCAGATTTTGCATGTACCCTGCATCTCACTCAGTTGCTTTTTTTCCAGTTCCTAAAGCCAGGTGTTGAGACAAAAACAGTGTCTGGGGCATTTGGGATGCTAAAATGTCTGCATGCATAACAATAAGTGGGGTCCATCATGTCAGAATATTCAAGCCATGGATGAAGGTCTAACCACTTTGGCCTAAAGCTCCGTCATCTGTCCCCCATCAAAGTGGTTGAATGTGTTCAACTTGGGCTGTACTGCTACATCGTTCTTGGACTTGCTGATATTTGTGGAAAGATGCAACGTAAACATAGGGCACAACTATAAACAACATGTATTTACTTATGTATGCATGTATTTTAAAATGTAGGCCAAGTATTCGTTTATGTTTTTTTAACATAAGAATCACATCTCAATGAAAAAAAAAAATTTATGGCAGAGAGCACCACTTTATGGACATACTTTACTATGAATTGTAATGACACTGCTTTGCAAATGGCATGTACAAGAACACCTTCTCTACATCACAAACCTGATGGTGCAGTACTTGATCCACATGGATCCACTTGCTGTCCCTCTAGCTGCTCCTCTCACTGTCCCTATGTGTTTTCTTCCTCCTCGCCCTCTTCTTCATCCTGGGGGGTGAGATTGGCTGAGCGGTTAGGGAATCTGGCTATTAATCAGAAGGTGGCCGGTTCGATTCCTGGCCGTGCCAAATGACGTTGTGTCCTTGGGCAAGGCACTTTACCCTACTTGCCTCGGGGGGAAATGTCCCTGTACTTACTGTAAGTCGCTCTGGATAAGAGCGTCTGCTAAATGACTAAATGTCCTCATCCTCTGGAGTGTCCCTCTCTGTGTCAGTGTTCTCACTTTCATCACCTGCCTTATTCTCCAACCTCCACCAACACCTCTGGCTCTCGCTCTTCAGCTTTTCCAGCTCTTCAGCTCTCTCAATACCTTGACATGTTTCTCTCACTTTTTTATTTACTGGGGCAAAAAAGGTTGCAAAGTTCCTTTCTTCGTTTCATGATGATGACTACTGGAAGAAGAAAAGCAACGTAGAGGCATAGGCCTACGTCTCATTTCACAAGTAACCATCCCTCCCTACTTGACACGGGCATATACTGTTTATTATTTTATTCAATAAATGTATTATTTATCGAAATGCAACAGCAAAGACTGATAAAGTTACGTGGTTAACGTTACAACATTGTGTAGAACTAGCTAGGATACTGACATTCGGATATTTACTTCTGCTTCGATGAGTTTGCTTAGATAGGAACAGTAACAAGGTTACGTGCAACCTCTTCTTGCAACAATACATTAGTAGCTCCTCTTTTGACTTCTCTCTTGACTTGTTGCTGCCGTTCTCATCTCTCATTTGGCAAGGTAGTCTTTGGATGCGTCGTTGTAATTAATCCGTGTAGAACGCTGAGTCCCATTAGTTCCGCTTTAGGCCCATGTGTAGAACCGCCCCTGACTGTAACTATAAGAAGTACAATGACGTGTCGTTATTCATTACGTGTGGGCTGGTAGACTTCCAACTCACATACTGTCCTGGACATAATGTTCAGTTAAAAGGCTTTGGAAAGTGAACAAAATGTTCAAATGTGTTGCAGGATCTCAAATAGATGTACATATATGTACACATTATATTTGTATGTATACGGTGTTGTGAACAACAAAAATACATCATGTTAATTCATCTCCATTTCATAACTGCATAAATATGAGTTCTTCTTATGGTACAGTAATGTACATTTTCGTTACATAAAAGTCAATTATGTCCCTCTGCACGAACGAAAGGGGGCAGCACATTGTGGTTGCGTTTCAACCAAACAGAAAATGCGAGAAGCCAAACGTAGTTCTTAATTTCCATTGGTGGTACCACCGCCAAGTGAACCAATCAGACATAGTCAATATCATCCTACGTGACAATGTTGCTGGGTAGATCACACCAAAACAACAGCACTCACATCAACTTGGACTGGAACTCAGACAGACACGGTCAGTGATTTTCCTGTTGGTCATTCAAAAGCATGAGGTATGAAGCTGGCAACGACGGGTAGACTAGTTTAAATACGTATATTGCTCTGCACTTCTGAAATTTATCAGGAGTTTTTTTGAAAAAATCATCTTGGTTTTTGTTGTGCATTTTCCTGTCGCTTGGTTGCGAGACAAAAACAATACAGCCATAGTCAGCAAACTTTTGTCATATCGGTCCAACAATGCAAATTATTTACTCCTTCACTCGCTTATGCATTATCGTAAATTAATTTGACGTCGTTTTCGTCAGCTTACTTTACCAATTTAACGCTAAGTATTTGTGTGATTCGTTGCCATTCATTTGTGCATACTAGTACTCAACAACAACGACGTCTTGTCTGCAGCGCAGCGTTGTTGCCTGTACATTAATGCAGCTACACAACACTGCATCTAACTAGCTAGCTATATTAGTCAAGCATATGTTCAACCATATTAGCATATTGAGTGTCAAACAGGCTGTTGTTGAATATCAATGTATGCTTGGGGGAAGGAGGTGTGTGTGTGAGCTAGCTCGGTCTGCATGTCGGGGCATGTCGTGTATCATGGGGATGCATGTTAATTCATTTATCATTTCAGATATCGGCAGAAATTCTATAAATTGCAAGCATTTCCGCTGCAAGTTCTTATTTGCCCTTTTGAAAAAAACACAATGGCAACTGACTGCGAGACATGGTTGAACGCAAACCCCGTGGGTAAGTGTTTTGAAACAGTCAGAGTTTAAATGCTTCATCAGCTGTCTAGCTACATTTCTGCAGTCAGACCCATTCGATTTTTGTTGCGGAAGAAAAATGCTGCAGTGTTGTTGAAACTCATTTGCAGTAGCTCACGTATTGATTCGACAACAAACGTGATGTCATGTTTTGATTCAGCGTGATGGTACAATTTTAATAATCCAGTGAATACTCAAATCAGTTCGCCATAAGTGCAGGGTGCGATAAAGTGAGGGTCACATTGTAAACATCTGAAAATCCTTATTACGGTTTTTCACAGTTAGTCAGAAAAACAATCAACAATTAAATTAGTGTAACATAGCTTTGTGGACTCAGACTTTACATGCATCCTCACTTATTTTTCCAGCCTAACCACACAAGTGTCCAAAGATTGATACATAGGCCTACCTAACTATGTTGAATCAGTCATTTAGGCCATAATGTTGTCAAATTCTTCCCTCATTTAATATCCCATTTACTTCACCCATCGTCAGAGGCTGATGACCTGAGTGACTCCTTCCTGTCCGGCGAGGAGAACGGTGAAAACAGGACGGCCTCCAAAGGCACCAAAAACAACGAAAAAATCAACGAGATCAACGGCAACTTGGCTCCGACCTCCAGCCTCCACGAGGCTCGTCTGAAGGCCAAGGCCAAGCGGAGGCTGAGGAAGACCTCTTCTAGGGACTCGGGCCGTGGCGACTCCTTCAGCGACAACGGGGACCCTTCCCGGGGGTCGGCCGCGCCCCCCACCAGCCCCAAAAGCAAGCTGTTGGACAGGAAGTCTCGTCTTGGCAAGGGCAGAGGTTTGCCCAAGAAAGGTAAACACAGTTTATAGGAAACTGGTTGTTTTTGCCAATGTCGGTTATTTTGATTTGGGAGACCTTTAAAAAAAAAAAAAAAATTATGTTATGTAATAGAACTTTGTTTGTTGGCATTGTTTTGTGTTTTAAGGATGTCGGTTACTTTCTGTCGTTAATCAATCACTCCAACGGTCAAGAGCTTGCAACAACATGTAGCATTCACATGTAGACCAATCTGGGCTTCTAATCACATGTAACCTACATATCCACACTGTATTGTGATATTAACAATGACATATACAAACGAGTCATTGTGTGTGTGTGACCTACTGGCCAGTGCTAATCCAATTAGCATACAAACAAATGGCCATGCCTACTTAAAAGCACTCTTAACTCATTTTGGAATCTGCTGTGCTTTTCTGGAAATGTCCATGTGTGTTTTGATGAAGACACTGACTGAGACTGTGGGGCTGACGACACAATTGTAAAAATATCTCCCCACTGGCATCTTTGGTTATTCATTTCTAACCAGTTGCTCGTGTGGTTTGCTCAAGCTGGGCATTCATAACAGAGACGATGCTCCCTGTTGGAAACAGTGTCTTAATAGACTGTGTCTGTGTCTTCTGAGAATTGCTTTGCCTTTTTTGTGACCTTGAGCTGTCAACATTCACCCAGTGAGTTTAGTTCCGCCACGACCATGTTTACTTTGCACGTGGACTTGTTTGAAACTGAAAATAAGCTCCAAGGCACCTTCTGTTTACAAACAGAATCCTCCTTCCTAATCACCTTTTTATAAATAACGCTGACACGTCAGTAAACTGGACGTGTAATGTAAGTTGTGCAATCGTTACTGGGTCAGTGGGAAATGTCGAACGCCCCTCTCCCTTGGCACTCTTCTGCAGTCAGGGCTTGGTTGTGTAACCTCTCTATACTGCCTTGACTGACGCACAGATCCCCAGCCCTGCTGGAGCCGTCTGTCTGCCCTCTGTCCTTCCTTGCAAGGAATGAGAAAAAGCCCTGAGTGGATTTTGTACTGTAACAGAAGTATGTTTAGGATTTTGCGGCGGTGGTGGTGGGGGTGGTGGGGGGGGACGGGGCGGGGCGCGTTAGGGGGGCGGTTGGAATCTCCAAAGGCGACGGAGGTGGAGAGGTACACTATGTTCCGTGCAGGAGCTGTACAGTAATATAGGCTCAAGGGGGCTGGAGGGGAGGGGAGGGGGCGCGGTAAAAATAAAGAGGACTAAGCGTGATGTCACATGATGGGTGGGGCTTAGTGAGAAGCTGTAACATGCCATCCAGCATGTGGGTGGGCAAGGGGGCATCTTACATAGTCAGCAGTCTGTTTTTTCCACCCCCCCCCCCCGTCAGACACCGACAGATGTGGCTCTGTATAACACTTGTGACTCCCACCCCTCTCTGCTTAATCTGGGGCTTAAGCCGGCCACATGAGCCCCAAAGTGGGTGCACTGTTATATTGTTGACTAGAGAAGCTCGCCAAGTGATTGCTGACTGTGTTCAGGCCTTGAACAGGTCTGTAGCTTGCATCGCTTCTTCGGTATCGAAGTTGACGCTGTGTACACAAAAAGAAAAACACACTCTCTCTTTTTCTCTCTGTCTCTCTCTCTCTCTTATCTTACCCTTGCATGTCTATCTGGGTAGACAGTTCTCTGTGGTCTGAGGTTTCAGTGTGTTGAAGACATCCTGTCAAGAGTCTATAGAGTGCTATGTTATGTATACAGTACTGTGTGTGAGAGAGCACCTCTCGGTTCTCAGGGCACAGCCGACCGTGAGCATTTTCAGCGCAGCACGTTTCGTACTGAAACTCAGGCACAGAGGCTTTCTAAATCCAGTTTCTAGTTCCAGGGGAACACATACAGTAGAAAGGTCATATTCATCTGTTGAATACAAGGCATCCAGACTACCATTGATGTTGTTGTTGTTATTGTCCAAAGGGTTACAGCCCTGCCCCAGTCCCTAACCCTAACCTTTGCCCTTGTGGTTTGTCTGTAGGTGGGGCGGGCGGCAAAGGTGTGTGGGGCCCACCTGGAGAAGTGTACGACCTGGAGGAGGTGGACGTGAAAGACCCCAACTACGACGAAGCGCAGGTACTGAACCCACGCGGCTGTTTGCCCGTCTGCCTCCCGAGGGGAACCACACGTACCAGCGTTTGTACGGGCGGCCGGCTTCCTGCCGTGTTTGCATAGGAATGTGCAGCGAATGCTGTGCAAGGCATAGATTAAGTGAACAATGAGGTTGAAACCAAGGAAAGCAATTCGACCTTTGAGTCCGGGGTGTAGGTTTTTTTGCCGTGCTATTATTTCGTTTTTGAAAACGGTAAATCTGTTAACCCCCCCACCCCTAGAAAATTTGAACGGCTGCGTATTTAGTTATAAATACGCAGCCGTTAAAATATATATATTTTTAAAAGCTGTCCCACTCACATTTGAAAACAAACTTTCAAATGTGAGCTTTGACCTGTCGGACTGTGTGGCTGATTGTGTGCCTGTGCTTGCTGTTTCTGCTGTTGTTGCGGGGCGCCAGGAGAGCTGCGTTTACGAGGCTCTGGTTCCTCCCCTGGAGGAGGGTGACTTTGAGAAGACGCTCACTCCCATCGTGCAGGAGTACTTTGAGCATGGAGACACCAACGAAGTAGCGGTGAGCGGGCCGAGACGAAAACCTCAACACACAGACACACACACACGCCCATATCGCTCGGACACACAGAAACACACCGTCCCTACAACCTCTTGACACATGAGCCCCCCCCCCTTCCCCTTGGTCTCCAGGAGCTGCTGGGTGAGCTGAACCTGGGCCCCATGCGGAGCGGGGTGCCCATGCTGGCTGTGTCCCTGGCCCTGGAGGCCAAGGCCAGCCACCGGGAGCTGACCTCCAGGCTGTTGGCCGACCTGTGCGGCCCGGTGCTCACCCGGGGGGACGTGGAGGAGTCCTTCGACAAGCTGCTACGGGAGCTGCCCGACCTGGTGCTGGACACCCCGGGAGCCCCGCAGGTGAGCCTGGGGAGGGGTGGAGGGAGGGGGGGGGCGGGGTCTGGGGAGGGAGGGTGGGGTGGGGGGGGGGGGGGTAGTGGGGAGGGGAGGGCGGGGTGAGTCTGGGAAAGGGGAGGGTTGGAAGGAGGTGCAGAGTCTGGGGAGGGAGGGGAGGGGGGTCTGGGAAGGGAGGTGGAGAGTCTGTGGGGGGAGGGGGGTGATCTGGATGTTTAGTGTGTGTGTGTGTGGGGGGGGGGGGGTCTCAGTATGTACAGTATGTTCTAGGCAAGCAAATGTGACTGTCCTCCTGCATGCATGATATGTGAGTGTGTGTTCTTACACAAACTAGCAAAGCCAGTGTACATTGGGGGTGTGTTTGTGTCTGAGACGTATGTTCCAGAGGCACACTGTAGCATTACATAACAGAACACCATGTTCCATAACATAACTTTTGGGCTGCGACCCCAAAAAAAACCAACCTATCCTACCAGCTACTACCAAAAGCACATGCTGTTCAGAAATAAATATCCGACGTCCCGACAACATTGCCGCTGGTGCAGGGGCTGTAGCAGTGGCAGGGGCTGTAGCAGGGGCAGGGGCTGTAGCAGGGGCAGGGGCTGTAGCAGGGGCTGTAGCAGTGGCAGGGGCTGTAGAAGGGTAAGGGGCTGTAGCAGGGGCTGTAGCAGTAGCAGGGGCTGTAGCAGGGGCTGTAGCAGGGGCAGGGGCTGTAGCAGGGGCTGTAGCAGTGGCAGGGGCTGTAGCAGGGGCTGTAGCAGTGGCAGGGGCTGTAGCAGGGGCAGGGGCTGGGGCTGTGGCAGGGGCAGGTGCTGTAGCAGGGGCAGGGGCTGTAGCAGGGGATGTGGCAGGGGCTGTGGCAGGGGCAGGGGCTGTAGCAGGGGCAGGGGCTGTAGCAGGGGCAGGGGCTGTAGCAGGGGCTGTAGCAGGGGCAGGGCAGGGGCTGTAGCAGGGGCAGGGGCTGTAGCAGGGGCAGGGGCTGTAGCAGGGGCTGTAGCAGGGGCAGGGGCTGTAGCAGTGGCTGTAGCAGGGGCAGGGGCTGTAGCAGGGGCAGGGGCTGTAGCAGGGGTGTGTGTTTCTGATCTCTCACGAGAGATCTCTCCATTGTCTTTCTCCACTACCAAACTGCTAGCTCAGCGTAGGAGGCTAAAAAGAGTTATTCTCTCACTCTCCCTCTGTCTCTCTCTCTCTCTCTCTGCATTCTTTTCTCACTATGCCAGTTCTCGCTGTCTCCTTTTATCTCTTTCTCACCCCTCATTTTCTGTTGTTTTTCATTTCTATTTACTTCTCATTTCTCTTTCTCTGTCCCTTGCTTGCTTTTCCTCTCCACCAGTCTGCCCCTGACGTATGATTTAAACCTCCCTCTTGAATCAAGAGTGAGTGTCAATAGTCTTGATGGCTCAGAATCAAAAGCAAACAAAGGCTTTGTATGCAGTAGAACTGTATAACCCCTCTCTCTGTCTCTCGCTCTGTCTCTCTCTCTGTCTGTCTCTCTCTCGCGCTCTCTCTTGCACTCTCTCTCTCTGTTTGTATCATACTCTCTCTGTCAACAAGCGTATCACAAGGCCAGTGTTTGTCACTTGTCCCTAACAGCCAGCAGTGTTTCAAAAAGCCAAATACACTTTGTTATTGACGTTGCGCTTTTTGGTTTTGTTTACATTGCACTTTTTGTAAACTTGTTAGACAGGGATTATTGTCCTTGAGTCCTAAAGGATCATTAGTTATCTCCAGCCTTACTCTTAAGTTGGACTGGTCAGTCCAAATGGCTCACCTCGTCTTATTTGAAATTTGACAGCAGCAGCAGCAGCAAAAAAAAAAAAGACCTCTTCTTGGACTAGGAACTTTGTTACAATGTGTGTGTTGTTTTTGTTTGTCTTTTAGCTGGTTGGCCAATTCATTGCCAGAGCCGTCATGGACCGGATCCTGTCCAAAAGTTACATTGAGGGATACAAAGGCAAAGTCGACTGTGAACACGCAAGGTACGCCAGCACCCGTGATGTTTGCCCAACGCAAACCAAACCCCCTTGTTCCCTTACACTCTCTCTCTGTCTGTCTGTCTGTCTGTCTGTCTCTTTCTCTCTCTCTCTCTCTCTCTCTCTGTGTGTGTCTCTCTCTCTCACTTTCTCTCTCACTTCCTCTCTCTCTCTGTGTCTCTCTCACTTTCTGTTATCTCTCTCTCTACCTCCCTCTCTCTGTCTCCGTGTCTCTCTTTCTTCCTCTATTTCTCTCTCTATCTCACATAAACATTTCTGTGTGGTAGGATCATGGAAATGTTTTTGAGATTGCGTCACAGTGTTTGACGGTGTTTGTGGAGTGCGTGGTGTTTAGGGAGGGGCCTGAAGATGCTGTGTAGGGGTGGGGCGGCCTGAGTCTACAGGTTAACTGCCGTGGAGTGTGGAGGGTTATGTCATAAAATGACCCTGTCTTTTGTATTGCATCAGGACACAGTGTGAAGGAGAATCTACACACAGGCAAGCTAGCTGAACAAGGGTAGTACTGAGAGAGTTAGAGTTGCAGAAGGGAGGAGAGGGGCTGGAATGGGGAAAAGGGGTTGAATTATAAATTTTGTGAATGTACCAAATGGTGCAAACTGAAAGCACAGCAGAATATCAAGGATCAGAAGTGGATAGTTTAACAGAGTCAAGGAAAGGTCTGTATTTATCAAGTTCAGTGCAAAGGAACCGCATCTCCCAGACATGGTGAACATATAATGACATCTCGACCACAGTGCAGAGATAACATCTCAACTACAAATAACATTGTTTCTGCTGGATGGTACTATGTCACAGACATGTCACCTGTTCCCTCTAACGTGGGGTGTATTTGTTTGCGTACCACAGGGCGGCCCTGGACCGAGCTGTGGTGCTACTGAGGATGAGCATGGGGGGTCTCCGTATAGACAACCTGTGGGGCGCAGGCGGGGGCCAGAGACCTGTCACACAGCTCATCAAAGAGGTGAGGAGGACACACACACACACCGCTCAGCCTAAGGCAAACACACAGGACAACACACACAATCCGAATTCATTTGTATTGACAAATCAGATCATCACCCTTCACACCTTGAGATAGGTCTATGACCCCCTCATTGGGACCAAATGGGACAGTGCATTATGTATGTGTGTGTTGCATATATGAATGCCTCTCTCTCTCTCTCCCACTCCCTTTTCGCATGCACTCTCTCTCTGTCTTGCGTTCGCTCTCTCTCTCTCTCTCTCTCTGGCGCTCTCTCTTTCTCTCTCGCTACTAGATGGTCCTACTTCTGAAGGAGTACCTGCTGTCAAGAGACTCCCAGGAGGCAGAGAGGTGTCTGAGAGAGCTAGAAGTGCCTCACTTCCACCACGAGTTTGTCTACGAGGTGAGTTGGTCCGGATGGCAGGGCGATCCCATCCCCTCCAGGTCTACAAAGCACTGACCAGGGCCCCTCCTCAGTTTGGATGTTCAGGTTGCTCCTTGGTTGTCCTTGGAAGCTTATCGAGCTATCCTCATGTGTTCGTTGTTGGTCAGGCTATAGTGATGGTCCTGGAATCCAAAGGAGAGAGAACCTTCAAAATGGTTCTGCAGCTGCTGAAGTTCCTGTGGGTGTCCACAGTCATCACAGCAGACCAAATGAGAAGGGTACGGTGTACCACCTGGTGGTCACTCTGTAGTACTGCACTCTTTTCTACATTTGAAGAAGTCTGTTACTGTATTTTATAATAATAATGTGATGCACTTTTAATTAGATTGTTTTCCATAATATGTTTATCTGATTGCCAGGGCTATGAAAGAGTTTACATGGACATTGCTGAAATCAACATTGATGTTCCTCGTGCATATTTCATATTGGAGCAATTTGTGGATAATAGTTTCAGCGCTGGACTGATCAGTGAAAGACTTAGAGATATCTGTCCCAGTCGGTAAGAACAAAGTACATTTTTTAAAGTTGTGTGTACTTTCTTGATTTCTGTATTGTAGACTTTTTCGTAAGACAAAAAAAGATTAACGCATGTTTCACTAAAGTTATTCACTACCTGTTTTCTGTTTTTCTCAGAGGGCGAAAGAGATTTGTGAGCGAGGGAGACGGTGGTCGTTTTAAACTTGAAAGCTACTGAGGAGCCCATTTTGTGCCAGAAGTTCTGAGTACTGAAGATACTTTTTATTCAATATTTTGTCATAATGGTTGGGTAGAACAACAAAAAAAGATTTCCTTTTACCTGTCAAAAGAATGTATATTTCTGAAAATGTAAAAAAGGTGGTAGGATCTTAAATATGGCACTTTGTAAAAAGAAACAAAAAGAAATGGACGACACTCCTCCTGTAAGGAGGTGATTGACTATATAAGCTAACACAGAAAGTGCCACCAAGCCTATCAGCTATGACTCATTCCATGTTTAGTATTACTTCAGGTTTTTCTTTTCACTGCCACTCCCTCTTTCGTGCAAAAAAAAAGAAGGAAAAAAAAGCAGTGTTTGTACTGGAATTACTTGTCTTGTGTATTGTAATTATGTAATTATGAAAAAAGGGTTCAAAGTTGGTTTAAAGCAATACCTCCCCTTTTATTCTTTTTGTCATGCTCCCCTTTATGAAAAATATATCACAAAGATGTCATTTACCGAAGGCAACTATGTAACCAAGACGATCGTACAATGCAAAGAAAACCAGTTGGGATCATTTCACAAAATGGTGTCCAGAGTGATATATTTTTATATGTGGGGAACACTGGTGTGTGAAATGTACCAAGTCTTGCTCCTTATTTGTTCAATAAATTGCTATAAAAATACAAATAATTTGTGATTAGTAAAATCTAATGAAATATGTAACTGACAAATACAACTGAAAGATTGTGTGTGTGTGTGTGTTGTAGTTGTATTAAGAATTTTTGGGGGGAAGAAATTGGGTTATACACTTTAATTTAAAACAAACAACTAAAAAAGATGATAATGGAAAAGTTGCAATGTAACATTCAACATTTCTTCCCAAGAGGTGCGAGGAAAGCATAAACAGAATGTAGTTTGATCTTAAAGGTCTGCTGTTGAAACGCTATGTGAAACTGAAGCCAACAAGCCACTATGCAGCAACTACAGGCCCACTTCTGTATAAGATAAAATATCACAAACAATCCTATACACAAAATACTTCCTCAGGAAGAACTTCAAACCACTAACGACAATCACACTCCATAAATACACCTAGCCATTTAACTGTGTCCAGCTGTTAGCAGAAAAACAAGCCAATGTGATATGTTGCAATATTAGGTTTCTTTTCCGACCGGAATGTCTGAACATTTTCCGGCCGGTCGCCATCCATCCTACTTTGACTGTCATCCATTTTGGATCTACCCCAAAGCTCGGCTCTCTGTGTCGCCTCCATTTTGTGTCTAACGCTGCTGTTCCTTGAGGGCCAGCTCCTGCTGCTTGATGGCTTCCTGGGCCTCCAGCTGCATCTTCTCCAGCTTCTCCAGGGTGACCGACTTCAGAGGCAGCAGCTTGGGCTTACACAGCACCATGGTGGGGACGTCCTCGATCGACAACTGCCCTGCAGAGATCAAACCCAAACAAGACAGATTAGGAGAATTAGGATGAAAGAGCTTTGGTCCATTTTGGATTAAGTTGTCTCATAAAATGTAAACACAGGAGAAGGGTTGGCAACTTGGACCTAGAATGTAGTTATGATCCAAACAAAGACTGTACAATTAACCAGACACTGACAATACTAAGTATAGTTATAATTACTTGACCATATTATGTACTGATAACTAAGATTCTGGTAAACAAAGGAGTTATTCATGGTCTCTAGTGACGGCTGCAGAAAGGTTCCAGCTATGTAGCTTTGCTTTCATGCTTGTTTTCCATTAAATCATATTATACTAAGCAAACTTTCTGATGGAGACCATCCATCACAATAACAGTGGTTAATACATGCGAGTTTTGCACCTTAAAGAGTACTCCATTGTCAACTGTAAGAAGAGTAAACGGCTCCTATGCTTGGAGACTGAGGAATAATGTGTAGGTGTTCAACAACCGGTGGCAAATAAGTATCTGACGTGGGCGAGACTTGTAGAGACACAACCTGCTTTGGCAAAACAAGCATTTCACAATGTTCCCCCTAAAAATCACTTATCTGAAATTCACTTGCAAACGTTTTCAGTGGAAATCACAGTGACACGGGAGAGTTAACATAGCGTTAAGTGTATGTGGGTGGGTTCATGCTGCACGTCGGACGTAGTAGCTATATCGTTGATAGGCCTACTGACCTTGTTTGGGCAACACTTCTCTAAATATCGATTTGACTTCAGGCATTTTGTCCTTCGCGTTGTACTAACTGCAGAAAAACAAACAATACAAGACTTGACATTATCAAACAAAATGGTCAAACACCAAAGCATAGTCTATTCAAGTTAGCTACAAGAATTAAAATGTTGCTGGCTTATTTGTTATCAAGACGCCAGCTAATAAGCTTTTCTACAGTAGCAGTCCAACAACACAAGCAACGACCTTGCACACAAGATACTATTCACTTGGCAATGTTGCTGCGATTCAACAACATGTAAGGGGTACTTTAATATGTTATCTAGCAACACAATACATTTATGAAATGTGTCTAGACACATTAGATAGTTCGTTTACCTCTTGAACAGGTCACCAAGCCAACACTCAAGCTTCGTGTTCACTTCCGTGACTGTCAGCTGGCGATTTCTGCTTCTACGGTTCGAATGACCAGATCAGTTTGCTTGGTTGCCATCTAGAGGACATAGTACTAAGCACATTATGAATTGTGCATCATCAGTCATACTAAATAAAATACTTGATGAAGAGAAAAAAAGTACAGGAAAATACCTAAGACATGCGTTACACAGGACATTGTAGTGTCTGGTTTTAAATTAGTGGCAGAGTTTGCACATAACTAGGCAATAGAAAACGTCTCTTAAATTATTTGATTATTAATGGTGATTGGGATACCATTTCATGTTTTTTCAATTGATCATTTCTGTTTGTTCAGTGTTCTCAAATGTGACTAGCTATCACTGATGACTGCTACAACTGGAGCTAGTACTGGGCTTTCAGGTATACAAAATGCCCCAAAAAACTCACCTAAATAACTGTAATTTTCTTTTTCGTCACTTTATCACTCACTTATTTCATCCTAAACAACCTTTTTCTGCCCAAGAAACTCTCGTGATACATTGGTAATGCGTGCGTGTGACGCAATTTGGTGGTAGAGGAGGGGACCATCAGCAACAACAGTGTAGGAAAGAGGAGGAAGCAAGGATGGCGGAGTCACACCTCTGAAGGTAAAACAGTTAAATTCTCACATACCTATCAATATTTCCCGGTGGCATGCTCTTATTTAATAGCATAGCTTTTAAACGACCCCTTTGTCAACGATATAGCGTTGTAGGTGACGCAGTAATGTCCTTTTGTAGGGTGAGAACGGACTCTTTTGTTCAGCTTAGGAATGGCCGCTGTTTTGAGAATGTGTTTTCTTTTTTCTCATATTCAGTATGGGAGCGAAGAAGGGTGCTGCGAAATTGTATTCAGTCACGCCTTGTCTACCCGACTGTCAAACTGTATTCTAAAGAATTTAATGATTATGTAGCCGTTTTTTGCGTGTCAACTTGATAGAAGACTGATTACGCACGGCAAGCCATGGTTGCAAATTGAACGAGAGAGCAGCTTGTTTCCCCATTTCAGCTCGCAATGAACGGGAAGGTGTTCCACGTTTGACAGCTGCTCTGCTTGGGCCTACGGGAACTGCACAGTCGCGGGTGTAGGGTAGCTACTTAGCTTGCTAGCAGGGTTCGAGCAATCACTGTACATTTCCTTGAGCATTTGAAAGCATTTAGTCATATGTCATGTTTCTTAAATAACATTTCCAATACTGTAAACTAACAGGGAGATACATCTATCTATATCACAGGTATTAGACGGTGTACGAGATCATGATGAACATTTTTGAATGTTGCTCATGATTGTTGATTCTTGACTTGGCACGATTGCTAAAATGTGGCTAGTCAGCTAGCATCTGACGTTTGACGACGTATGTAGCTGGCTAAATAACGTTGAGCGACGTTTATCGCTTTTTGATTTCATGACCCAGCGAGGTCATTTAAGTGTTAAGCATTTGTTGAAGATCATATGCGATGTGGGAAGCGCAATTGTTAGGAAGTAAGTTTGCTAGTTACTACTATTTAAGAAAGCTCCTGCTAGCACGAAAATGTTCTGTTTCAGAACTAAGCCTGGAAGATTATCATCTGCGGCTGAAACATGATCACATCTTGCGTTTTTGCACTATGCAAATGATGGCAAACTTCTTGAATTCTTCGAAGCAGAGTTTTGATCGATAATCTCGGATCTGTGACATGGACAGTAGCTAGTTCATCCTGTGTGCTTTTGCGGAGCTAGTATGGAACCAGTCTGCCACCTCATCAACAGATTATTGGCATCAACACCAATATGAACACCATTTATTTCTTCGTTTTTTTGTTGTCTGTTTGGAACTATTTTACACAGGCAACATATTTCTGAAGCATTCAACGCACATACACGTAGATAGGTACTGGTTAACCAATCCAACTTAGTTCCAAACATAGGACTACTCTCCTCACATAAATCCGTTTTCTAATTTCGATGGTGGGCAATGCTAAATTGAAAATCCACAATTAATATCCTAAATATATCACTGTAGAAAAGCTGAAATTCCATAAGGAGGAGGACCAAGACGAACCACATAATGAACATACTCCATATATAGAAAGTCACGACCTTATATATAGATATTCCTCCTAGGACACATACACTCCTGCCCTAGCAGAGCAAAGGCTCAACAAGGGTCAGGTAGGATAGTAAAGCTCAAGTATAGATTAGGCCTGAAACAACTCGTAGGCAGTGAGTAGGCACAAATAGCCTAAGCCTCCAAGCGTAATAAAATGTAGCAGTTTGTTTTTTTTACTCACCTTTTATCTGAAGCTTATTGTTAAAGATTTGGTCAAATTCTATCTCTGTGCATCCAAGAAGGAAAGTTTGGCATGTCATTTTGTTGTGTTATTGAAGAGACACAAGGGGGACTTTTTTTGATCTCTGACCCTGTTCATATTCAT
This sequence comes from Hypomesus transpacificus, assembly GCF_021917145.1. Taxonomy (NCBI): domain Eukaryota; kingdom Metazoa; phylum Chordata; class Actinopteri; order Osmeriformes; family Osmeridae; genus Hypomesus; species Hypomesus transpacificus. The sequence goes on from NC_061080.1 coordinate 380,827, forward strand.
TCACACTTAAAAAAAAAAAAAAAAGATTTATAATTTGAATTTATTCCTCAGTCACCTACATAATAAACGGGTTTGTTGTCGTCCAAACCTCTGGGCAGCATTTGAAAGAAGAAATAGAAGAATAAACTTTAGAGCTTGTGTCTAGATCTTTTATTTTCCATGCCAAACATGGCACAGACAAGTTGGCTGAAGTTTAGTGTTTTTTTTCTTGCCCTTCTTCCTTTAGCGAAGCTGTGCATGTGCAACATTGTAGCCTAGGCTATTAGCCAGAAGATGATGGAATAAGATAGCTCACAAGTGAGGGAGCATGTCTGTGGGTGTCACAGGCTTTCTCTCTCCTGTGTTGAAGTCCCTTTTGATCAACAAGCGACAGGTGGTGAAAGGTAGTGTTAGTGATGCTTAGCAGTGTTCTGACTGGAACAGTATACCTACAGCTACCCTGGACCAGACATAGTTCCCTCGCTTTGTCCAATAGTGGGATACCATGATCAACCCCCTTTTTTAAACCTTTTTTTAAAAGGTCCCCTGACCTGTGTGACCCCCCAGGGAGCCAAGGCTTTGAAGACCGCTCCCCAAAGCTCACACTCAGAGGTGCTAACCTTTTCTCCTGGCTCTGATCTGGAGTGAAGATAGACGTTTTTTCTTCCAGTGGATTCAGAGTAGGCCGGCTTAGCACTGGTGGGACAGAACAGTTGACAGTATGTCGGAGGATGTTTCTATCTCAGTCTGAGGTCATGTGTACTGTGTTAGTGTTCTGATGTCTTTTGTTAATGATTGTTATTAAAACTTAGAAGCCAGTGTTTCATAGGGTTTATTTTCCACGTTGTGTAGGTGGCTGTTGGTACGCTTAGCCCAATAGAGCCATGAAGAAGCTATCGGCTCTGAGACAATGGCTGCAGCCAACTAACCAAACCAGATTGGTAGCAAACAAATCTTGCCTGAAGGTTGTAGTTTTGGAAAATAACCTAGACCTAACTCATTGGTTGTGATTTGACAATTCGTTGTGGTATTGAAGGTAGGCCTAGCACCCTTTTTAAAAACAAGTTTTTCCTAATTTCAGCATCAACCTTACCCTAAGATGACAACTTTGGCAAGCTTTTCAGCCTGCACCCCCGTCCACCCATGACCCACAGACAGCGTGCCCTTCAAACAAGTATGGCTGCCACCCTTCTCCAGATACTTCAAAGAGTTTTACCTGCCCTGGCGGTTTAACCGAAGGACGACAAAAATAAACAAAAGCCAGACCTACTATCTGAATCGTGGGCCATTTTTCGGGGGGTAGGGAGATAAGCCTTCTTGTCTACGTCCGTGCGGCCTACGGTATCAACGCATGAGGACGTAAAGGCTGCCTGTCCAACTGCTCCTTCCTTACTATATTATTTGTATTTTATTTTTTGGAATACAAATCCCGACCTCGAGAGACTCCCATGAGCGACTCCGTAGGGAGGTGGACCGCGTCGTCATGAGTAGTACTTTAGGCAAAGACAAAGACTTGAAAGAGAAGGACCCGAAGGGAGGTCTGGCGGTAGGGAGAGAAAGGGACAAAGAGGCCAAGGCGACCCTTGCCGGCTTCGGAGGAGGTAAGGACGGAGGCAAGGAGCCCAAGACCAAAGGGAAAGATGCCAAAGAAGGAAAGAAGGATGCCGGGAGCGCGCCGCCGGCAGTCGCCTTCTCCGTCGACGACAAGATAAAGCGGCCCAACCCGGCGCCGGGCACGCGCAAGAAGTCGAGCAATGCCGAGGTGATCAAAGAGCTGAACAAGTGCCGTGAGGAGAACTCCATGAGGCTTGACCTGTCCAAGAGGTCCATCCACATGCTGCCCACCTCCATCAAGGAGCTGACCCAACTGGCCGAACTCTACCTGTACAGCAACAAGCTGCAGAGCCTTCCTGGGGAGGTGGGCTGTCTGTCCGGCCTGGTCACGCTAGCGCTGAGCGAGAACTCTCTGACCAGCTTGCCGGACTCTCTGGACTCTCTGAAGAAGCTGAGGATGCTGGACCTACGCCACAACAAGCTGCGGGAGATCCCGGCGGTGGTGTACCGGGTGACGTCGCTCACCACGCTGTACCTGCGCTTCAACCGCATCACGGCTGTAGAGAGGGACATCCGGAACCTGTCCAAGCTCACCATGCTGAGCATCCGCGAGAACAAGATCAAACAGCTGCCCGCTGAGATAGGTGAGGGGGGGTGGTCGAGGAGGGAGGCGTGGGGGGGGGGGCGTGTCTGGAATGGGGAATGGGGAGGGAGGGACGAGGTAAGCGGGAGGAGGGGGTGAGGGGGGAGCCATGGTGAGGGGGTAATGTATGGTGAGATCAGGGGGGCATGGGTGAGGGGGGAGGGGGCAGGCGTGGAAAGGAATGATGGAGGGGAGACTTGGATGCGGATGAGGAGGGAGAGATGAAGCAGGGCTGGGGGTTATTGGTTAGGAGGGGGGTGGGCTTGTGGGTGGGAGAGATGCACTGAGAGAGGGAAAAGGGTTGATGGGAACGGAATGCACGTGGTAGGGAATGGTTACTGTTGTGGATGTTCTAAAGTGTGTGTGTGTGTGTGTGTGTGTAGGGGAACTCTGTAACCTCATCACTCTGGACGTGGCCCACAACCAGCTGGAACACCTTCCCAAGGAGATTGGCAACTGCACACAGATCACCAACCTAGACCTACAGCACAACGAGCTCCTGGACCTCCCCGAAACCATAGGTGAGGAACGGAGACCGCAGCCCTGTTCTCTCTCCCTGTCTCTCCCTCTCCGTCTCTAGTTCACTTTTTCCCCACTCGCACACTTTCTCTGTCTCTAGCCCCCCTTCCCTCTCACTCTGCATTTTTCACACTCACGAAAGGCTCATTCCTATTTTTCCCAGTTGTGCAAATCGAGAGCTCTTGCTTCTATTCCCTGACCTGACAAGCGTACCTGCACACATCCACGAGCTGAGAACATGACAAACGGTGCCGTCATTGCTGCTTTGGAACTAACAGCAATACGTCATGTAAAGGTTGACCCTAAATGTCAGTCATTGCCGTGTGTTGTGCCGACTGCAGGTAACTTGTTGAGCATCAACCGCTTGGGCCTCCGATACAACCGTCTGTCCGCCATACCGCGGTCGTTAGCCAAGTGCCGGGAGCTGGAGGAGCTGAACCTGGAGAATAACAACATCTCGGTGTTACCAGAGGTAAGAGGGACGATGTCTTGTTGTAACGATCACCCCCCCCCCCCTTCATTGTAAATGAAGTTTTACGTTCCCCAGTCTGTGTGTGGAGCGTGATGATTTTTTTTCTAGACGAAAGGCAAAACTTTTTTTAGTTTTTTGTCTGGCTTGACCATATCTAGGCATGTAACCTGTGGTTCTGCGGTTCTCCAGGGCCTCCTTTCCAGCCTGGTGAACCTGACGAGCCTCACGTTGGCCAGGAACTGCTTCCAGTCGTACCCGGTGGGCGGGCCCTCTCAGTTCTCCACCATCTACTCCCTGAACATGGAGCACAATCGGATCAACAAGATCCCCTTCGGGATCTTTTCCAGGGCTAAGGTGCTCAGCAAGCTCAACATGAAGGTACAGATGCCTGGAATGGTTCTTAAGACTAGGGGAACGTTTCCAATACCCATCTTGGTTTGGGGATCCGTTTGTCTGGAAGACCATGGCGCCAGGGTGACGTAGAACTGCACCAAGATTCTCCTGAATCTGCCTGTTGTTGTTATTGTTATTTACATTTAGTCATTTAGCAGATGCTCTTATCCAGAGCGATTTACAGTAAGTACAGGGACATTCCCCCCGAAGCAAGTAGGGTGAAGTGCCTTGCCCAAGGACATGTCATTTTGTCACGGCCGGGAATCGAACCAGCAACCTTCTGATTAATAGCCCAACTCCCTAACCTCTCAGCCACCTGACCCCCCAGCCGTTTTCCCTCAGGACAACCAGTTGACGTCTTTGCCCCTTGACTTTGGCACGTGGACCAGCATGGTGGAGCTGAACCTGGCGACCAATCAACTGACCAAGATCCCGGAGGACGTCTGCGGATTGGTGTCCATAGAGGTGAGGATTTGAGCGTTGAAGGAACGCAGCTAGCTATATAAAGCTAGCTGCATGTAGATTCCAACTTTGTCAAAACCCACACGGAGCGTTGAGCTAGTTCTTGTACTGTAATTACTACATTACTATCAGGGTATCCCGCAGAAAATGTGGTTAAAGGTCGTAGGGTTGGGTTTGTTGTCAGACCGGGGGGGGGGGGGCTAGTTTGTTTGATAGACTAATGCGGGGGGGGGAGGGGGGGGGGGGTAACCACAACCAAGTACTATAAAAAGCTTACACAGAGTACTTGCTTAGTATCTAGTTGTTAAGTAGACTACTTTGTATTTAAATTACTGGTATGGTAATAATTAGCTTATACATGATGCAAGCCTGTTTGTTAGCAATTCCATCATTGACTGAACGTTTGGTTGCAAGTGCAAGCTACTAATACTAATAATATGAATTAATATTGCAGCGGTCTTACAGCTATGACTGAACCCCTGTGCTGATAGTCAGCAACAATGCCCTCACTCTCCTGTGATGCTGCTTAAATGATAAACATCCCTGCATGTTTCTTGCCGTCATTTGTGATGATCTTTGTTGTGTCTTGGCTGTTTTAGGTGTTGATTTTGTCCAACAACCTCCTGAAGAAGTTGCCTCATGGTATTGGGAATCTGAGAAAGCTGCGAGAGTTGGATTTGGAAGAGAACAAGTTGGAATCCCTCCCCAATGAAATCGCTTATCTTAAAGATTTACAGGTTGGACACCCTTGTTCCCTTATTAAGGCTGAATCCCAATACTCTGTCTTACCCCTAGCCCTTACCCCTTACCCCTAGCCCTTACCCCTTACCCCTAGCCCTTACCCCTTACCCCTAGCCCTTACCCCTAACCCTTACCCTTAGCCCTTACCCCTAGCCCTTACCCCTTACCCCTAGCCCTTACCCCTTACCCCTAACCCTTAGTGTACCCCTAGCCCTTGTATCTCGAAAACTGAGGGGTAAGGGCTACATATCCCAATGAAATGAGTCACCACTTGGTTACGGTTACGTACATCGATGTCTCCAAAGCAAGTAGTGTTATGCACTGATATCAAACGAAATTCGTTTGAAATTAATTCAAACTTTAGACATGCATGGAGTCCATTCAAGGCTAATCAGAGAAATGTGGGACTGTTGTGCAAATCAGCAATGTAACGTTAGCGAAGCAAACTACCGATTTTTTTAAACATTTCAATTAATTTTAACATTTCATATATTTTAATCAATTATTTAAGCAGAAAATATTACATTTATGGGACTCTGGATGATCTGTCTGCCATTGTTGCAGGTAGCGCAGTATTCACATACCCCTTGGTTTCAAGTAAGCTCTCGAGCTTACTTGGTTTTAAGGGGTGTATACCCCTTAATCCCAGCCCTAGCTCACTGGGACACTACTTACTCTCACGGGAACGCACAAAACTAAGGGCTAGGGGTAAGGGGTAGGGGTAAGACCGAGTATTGGGATTCGGCCTAAGACTTCTCGTCATAAGTGTGACATTCTGCCCTCCCCCCCAGTTTGTCACACAGTGCCTGTGAAATGGGTTGTCTTTCCCCTCAGAAACTTGTGTTGACCAATAATCAGCTGACCACGTTGCCAAGGGGGATCGGTCACCTCACCAATCTGACGCACCTGGGGCTGGGGGAGAACCTGCTCCAGCACCTGCCTGAGGAGATCGGTAGGTCTTCCTTCAAATGGAACAATGCCTTAAATCCAATGTTACCTTTGTCATTGGCATAGACAATGGATTGTCACACCTGCGCCTGCTCTCGTAATAACGGTCGCGTCATACCTCAAGGAAGACCACACAACTCATCTTATTTCCCCCCCCCCCCCCCCCCCCCCCCCCCACATCACTCCCCTACTCCTCCCTCCCTTGTATGCCCCCTCCCCCTTTTCAGGTACACTGGAGAACTTGGAGGAGCTGTACCTCAATGACAACCCCAACCTGCACAGCCTCCCCTTTGAGCTGGCGCTGTGCAGCAAGCTGTCCATCATGAGCATAGAGAACTGTCCACTCAGCCACCTTCCCCCGCAGATCGTCGCAGGGGGGCCTTCCTTCATCATCCAGTTCCTCAAGATGCAAGGACCCTACCGTGCCATGGTCTGAGAAGAGGAGGAGGAAGTGGTGGAGGAGGAAGTGGTGGTGGTGGAGTTGGAGTGGGGTGGGGTTCCAAACCAATACCGAACCTGGCCCGCTCGTGCTCTGGCCCGTCCATCAACCATTCTGTGTGACAGTGTCTCATACGCTGTACAGAAAGAAAGAAAATAGAAACTTAACAGTTGAGTGTAGATGCGGGGGAAGAGGAAGAAGAGATGACCGGTTTGATCCATTATGTATTGGGAGAGAGAGGGTGAGAGAGCGAGAGAGAGAGAGGGGGGAGGAGAATATATTGCGACTATTACATGTTTTCCTAAGAGGATTCCTAGCCATCTGAGAGAGCCCATCCTCCAACCTGTTCACTTCTTTCCCAATCATGTAAAATGATGAAAAGAAATATGTAACTCGTTTGCCAAAACTGATTATGTATATTTTAGCTACCGTAAGCAAAAGTGGCAAAAAAAAAACTCTTTTAACCGTATAAACCTACCGTACTCCTAATGCCAACCTATTTACAGTAATTAAGTATAAATTTCAGTTAGGTGAGGCTTTACAGTTGTATGCAAAAAAGAACTAAACGAAACGACAAACAAAAAAAATCTATTTCACTGCTGCTGCCGTAACCCCATAGTGTCAAATTTTTTGGTCAACTTTATTCTTCTACATTATATATATTTTTTCTCCTCTGCATTCCCTCTTATTTTTACCACAGGTTGACAAAATATTAGATTTGTTTCTTGTGTTATTGTTAGGATAAATCATTTGACCGTAGGAGAACAAAAAAGGTCTAATGTCAGTTTTTGTGTTTTTGATTTTACATTGTAAAACTGTGCCTATACCCAGTACAGTCCACTGGTCTGTCTGAAACACACATTTGTCCATGATTATACAAAGGTATAATTTAAAAGAATGCTTTTTATAATAATGATCTTTTTACAGTTTTTATTTTACATTTCTTATATATAAATACGCGCCTTCTTCTAACTGTGGGAAGAAACAAAAGAAAATTTTAAGTTATAAAATATACTAGTTTTAATTGAAAAGGCAGTAGTTGTGAAACAAACTTAATATATACAAGAAATGCAAAAATCATAAATGCTTTAAAAAGGACCAAGCGAGTTTTGGACTTCACAAACTGGGCACAGTGGTGGCCTAACATGTTAGACAATTCTTTTGGTGGAAAAAAAAGTATTGACAACTGTAAAAAGACATGGGTGTTGCGGGGGGGCAGTGATTGGTCTGTAATATAACACACACACACACATTGATCATTGCCTTGAGTGCAATTCTAGTTATTGTAATGTTTACTTTTTTGCTATATCTTCAGTGTTGGGCTACAGAGCTGTCGTACAGAATTGTGGAAAAACAAATTGGAAACGATTCACAACCAACATATCAAGAGCATCGAAGGAGGTTCACTGTTGTCTAGTGATGATCGGCGTTGAGGCTACTGGTGAAGCAGGGATGAACACCCTATCTTCTCCAGAAACCAAGGCATTTCACATCCCTTTTTTTATAACTTGTTTTCAAATCCACAATTTTCTTTAAAACCTTTTGAGGAAAAAAAATGGTTTATCCTTATTTTTTTATTTTTTATTTTTACTTTAATTTTACCTTTTACCATCTAAGAAGATTCTAACAATCTAGACAGTTACAAAAAAAGTTCCTTGGCTCTCTTGTGTCCCACACTGTTCCAGCAACGCTGCTGGTATTATGCACTTTTTACAATTATATTGGCGTCCTCTTTAAATTTAAACAGAAGATAACATCTCCTATCAGTTGTGTTGAGGAGATGGGGGGGGGGGGGGGGGGGGGGGGGGGGGGGGTCAAACGGTGAAGTAAATATGATATGAACATTCTTGTGTAAATTGACAATTGTGTCAAATGAATATAAAGGATATCTGTTTCCATGAGCGCAAAGTTTTTTACTTTTTCGGGGAGGACAATTCAAATGTTAAATGGCCTATTTTGTCACATCAATCTGTAAAGCAACATGCTCATGTCAGTTGTAACTGTCAAGTTAAAGGGTTTATGGAAATGTTTAGATGTATTAAAATGCCCGTATCTTGCTTTTTATTTTTGCAAGCAAAATGGTTATTTTAATTGATTGCAATTCAGATCTACAATGTACATTTTTAATCCTTATGTTTTAATAAATTTTCTTTTTTCTTTGACTTTTCTAAATAATGAAATGTGTATTCAGTTAGTATTATATCAAGTGACTGTATATTAAAATCCCAATTAAGGTAATCAAACCAAATCTTTTTATATATTTTTTTTCTTTTGGAAAAAAAGGAAGAAAAAAAAAAAAAATGGAAAAAAAGTGTTGCGTCCAAACTTTGTATACCCAATCATGATTTTTTTGTTTTTTTTTGAGTGTGTATCTATTTTTTGCGTCAGAAACGTACGGCAAGGTTTTCTTGGTGGGTGTGCACTGATCTCAGGAGACTCGGGTCAGCACACGCGTTAACTCAGCCTGCGACAGTGGGAAGGGCGTGGAAGTCGAGATGACTAAATGTATCGCTGCTTTTCACTACCAGCAGAACCTGTTGTTGCTTTCTGAACTGAAACGTTGGAAACATGCTGTAAAGAATAGGGTGGGGGGGGGGGGGTGTGGGGGGCAGAGGCTACACAAATACAGACTCGTAGCTTGATTGGGACAAATCCACAGGCGGACCTTGACAGTTGGGGTCTTCAGGTCCCCCTTTTCCCCCTCAAACCGATCAAATCGTTTGGACTCTTCGACGACGTGGAAAACCCAAGGTGCATATTTGAACCTACCGTAGAAACAGTTACTACGCTCGAGACTTCGAAAAATACAAAAATAATGTAAAAAGGGCTTTCTCTGTTACACGCTCAAACGATACACTGGAGGCATTGCATTCCTGGTTTTATATATATATATATATTACAAACATATAAGCTTTGGGGAAAAAAGAAAAATGTACTACATGATTTTGATTTGTGTATTTTACGTTTAGCTGTAAACAAATTGAATTATGTGAAAATGCCTTCGACGAGTACCTAAACGTGAGATGTGCATTGGGTATTGTAGCCAAAAGGCTGTGCTATACCTGTATAACCCTCCAGTCTTTAATTTGTTTGAATCTTTTTCATATATGTGCCATTTGCAAGTTGGGAAGAGGGGCGGGGAGGGAGGGACATGGATAATGTTCGCTTATGTCTGAAATAAAGAAAACTGAGACATAACTGATCAGACTTGCTTCACTAAAGGCCAAGTTTTCCTGTTCAAATAGTTTGCTACTCCCTTTTTGGATTCTCTGATATTCCAAACCGTTCCCTTCCTTGGATCGGTGCTGAGACAGGAGAAAAAAGGACAGATATGTGTTGGGAGGAACATGTTAGTTTTGACTAATCCAATGGTCTCATTTCAGAGAGGTAGGATGTTAAAAAGATGACATATTCGAGGATTCAAACGTGGGCAGTCTCGACATTCACGGGCCTAGCTGGACTCCATTTGGAGTTCTGATTTAAAAAAAATGAAGTACAACAGTGGAGAAATATATGGTGCTTATCAGTTGATTATAGTCTGAATAAACCTAAATGGTGGCATTCCTTTTAACAACTGAAGATTGTATTAAAGTATCAGATGTGCTTAAAAATATTACTCCGATCCTGGCATTTTGTTGTCGCCCCCTGTTCCGTACGGTTCCAGTACAACAGTGCCCCCAGCCGGTAGATTGGCGTCATGATTCCTCGACGGTCCAGACAAATAAACTCTGCCTGCTAATTTGGACTGCCTTGCTTCTTTATTCCAACAAACATCACTTTTATACTTGATACATTTTGAGGCAGACCTGTTTGCCCTCCAGAATATTAATAGTATGATATAAATGTATACTCCAGTGCTTTTGTAGTGCCCCAATCGAATACGTCATCCAGGCAATAAACACTGAGGCTTGAAGCTGAAATGACGATGGTGTCCTATTCTGATCATTTACAAACGTCTTCGACGCATCGTGATGATTTAAAGATTGGCTTTCTAAGGATGGTGCTTTCCATTTTCGCCCTTCTTGATAATGTCAGGAAAGTTTCAGTTTCAGATTTTCTAGAAAACGACAGGTGTCACTGTATCCACACGCTCATGCGTGCAGCATAACCACCAGTAGGCCAATGTTGACACAAAACACCTGAAGTAGGTGTCATGCTGTGACAGCAAAGTCCTGTATGTTTTGTTTCTAAATGGTTGAATATGGTTGTATGAAATCATATATGACTTACTTTAACCGAGGATTCAATGGAGAAATGTGACCATTAAATTATGAAGAAAGCGCTTGATTTTGAAAAAAGCAAACTAACAATATTTTTTCCAAATAGTTACACCTTAACCTTATTGTATTGACGTTTGCTTGACTTAAACTCATCGGAACTAGCTTACTTTTTACTAATATCGTAAAGTTGCTTCTGCCCGCCAAGACCCTGGCATAGCATGAATGCCCCAAAACTGGGAGTCAGATGGCTGAGCGGTGAGGGAGTCGGGCTAGTAATCAGAAGGTTGCCGGATCGATTCCCCGGCGTGCTCAATGACGCTGTGTAGCTTGGGCAAGGCACTTCACCCTACTCGCCTCGGGGGGAATGTCCCTGTACTGACTGTAAGTCGCTCTGAATAAGAGCGTTTGCTAAATGACTAAATGTAAAACTGTATTTTGCTGCCTGACGCAAAAACGTAGGAGATGTTATGCCGGCTTCTTGGTTATCATTTATATACTCAAGAGTTTTACTAAGGCCCCCGTGTGCGTGCCTTGGACGAGGGATCATCGCCGAGCATAAAAGGGACCTGGAGCCTGACAGTTCGAAGCAAAACGAAGTAATAAAAAAGAGGGCCCCCATCCATTTCCACGTGGTGTGGCTCCTGGTGCTGCTAAGCAACGCGGTCTAGTAGGTAGGGGCTATAAAGAGGGAGTGGCGGACTGGGCAGTACTAGAGAGAGAGACTCCGAACACAGACTGCACGGCAGCACTCGGAGTAACGTGATTACCGCTTTATTAGCCCGCTAGAGAGGCAGACCTAGATGCTACGGGAGGGATAATTCTGTGAAGGGAGAGAGAGAGGGACACAGACAACTGTGAAAGCTCACATCACTGCTGTTCCGCCGAGGAGATGCGCGAGAAGCCAGTTGGTTTTCTGGGCACTGGTGTGCGTAAAGAAGTTACGCATTGGCCGTTGCTAATCTGAGAACTTGTGACCCGGTACAATCATTTAGGTAAGATGTTTCACTCATTCAAACGATGTTCTTTGTTAATGTTGTGTTTACAGTATGATAAATAGGTTGGTTCTGTGGAGCCTCTAACTACATCAAACTTCAAAAAAAATATTGCTTCTCCCCTTCCTATCTCACAGGTGAAGTGATATCCTCGCACCAGTCCAGAACCTCATGGACTCTCCGACTCCCAAGAAATGGAGCGAAAGATCCACGAATACCACTGACACGCCCCTTCAAACCACCTGCTGCAGCGGAGCTAAGCCAGTCTTGTAGTGGACGACCCACTTTCACCTCACGTGATCTCCAGGGACCAATATAGGTGCAGTAGATTCTCCAATGGAGATCGTTAATACGACCAACGAGACTCTCTCCCTTTGGAGCCCCCCCTACCCTCTCCAGATCTCCCTCCCCCTCACCATTCTGGTGGGAATACTCATCCTGTTAACAGTGTTTGGCAACATCTTAGTGGTCATTGCCGTGTTTACCAGCCGGGCTCTCAAGGCCCCTCAGAACTTGTTCCTGGTGTCTCTGGCGTCGGCGGACATTTTGGTCGCCACGCTGGTGATGCCCTTCTCGCTGGCCAACGAGCTGATGGGCTTCTGGTACTTTGGAAAAGAGTGGTGCGAGATTTACCTGGCGTTAGACGTCCTCTTCTGCACCGCCTCCATCGCCCACCTGTGCGCCATCAGCCTGGACCGCTATTGGTCCATCACGCAGGCCATCGAGTATAACCTGAAGCGGACGCCACGTCGGATCAAGTGCATCATCTTCATCGTGTGGGTCATCGCCGCGGTCATCTCCTTCCCGCCACTCATCACCATGCAGAAGGAGAGCTACATGGAGCAGGCGCTGGTGTGCAAGATCAACGAGGACAAGTGGTACATCATTTCCTCCTGCATCGGATCTTTCTTCCTCCCCTGCGTCATCATGGTGCTCGTTTACATCCGGATCTACCAGATCGCCAAGAAGAGGACGCGGCCGCCGCCGGGAGACCGGAAGAAGAACGAGAAGATAGGGGCGGTCGTCGTGGCCACCGACAGGAAGGAGAACGGCGTCGCCGGCGCCGAAGGAGGAGTCGGCGACGGGAACTGCCACGAGAAGCTCAACGGAGAACAGGAAGTGGACATGGAGGGAGAGGAAGGAGGAGCAGGGGAGAAAGGGGAGAAAGGGGAGAAGGGAGAGGCGAACGGCGTGGACATGGAGGAGTCCTCGTCCTCCGACCACAAGATGAGCAACCCTTGTTCCATCAAGAAGAAGAGGACCAAGGGAAAGACCAAGCTGAGCCAGATCAAACCGGGGGAGGGTCTTCCCAAACACTCCCAGAGCACCAAGGGGAGCCGCTGGAAGGGGAGGCAGAACCGGGAGAAGCGCTTCACCTTCGTCCTGGCCGTGGTCATCGGAGTGTTCGTCGTCTGCTGGTTCCCGTTCTTCTTCACCTACACGCTCATGGCCCTCTGCTCTGAGTCCTGCTCCGTCCCCAACACCCTGTTCAAGTTCTTCTTCTGGTTTGGCTATTGCAACAGTGCCTTGAACCCCATCATCTACACCATCTTCAACAATGACTTCAGGAGGTCTTTCAAGAAGATTCTCTGCAAGCGCGAAAACAGAAGATGGGTATGAGGGGGCCAGCCATTCTATTCATGCTACGTAATACCATGTCGTACAACTTTAAGTATGTATATATATATATATAAGTTGTTTATAGTGCTTTGTGCATGGATCTGTGGTGTATCAGTTGCGTTCCTGTGAAGACATCTAAATGTAATCGCGCTGCTATGGCTAATCTGGGCTTCTTTCAGAAAGAATGGCAGTCCATGCAGCCAGTCACCAAATCACCCTTTTTTCCAAGAGGCTGGCTCACATACCATAGCTTGAACACAAAACAACTTTAAAAGGCCCACTTTACAAAGCCACATTCCACTTTTGTGATTTTATGTAGTTAAACTCATGTATGAATCTCAGTGGAGACTTTAATGTGGGTGAGATTTGTGGTATATGTCGTTCCTTATGAGGTTATATATGTAATATATTGCAGTCTTTGAATATGTGTCTATATTTTCATTGTTCATCGATAATGTGCCATTTTATATAATATCAAGAGGTTTGAGGGGAAAGGACTGGAGTTTTGTACAGAATAAACATCTCCCTTTGACCATTTCACTGTTCTCTCATATCCTTATGAAGGTCATCTAGTGACGATGTCACACAAACACTCACACGCCTCACAGATGCTGTTGTGAGGTCAGGTGAAACAAAATCTAAGTATTCATTGGCGTCCGTGGAAACAGACTGGCAGATGAACAAACAGAAGCTCACAGAATGACTGGAAGCCAAAGGTAGAGAAGGGGACAGGAGAGAGGGTGAGGAGAGAGAGATACAGGGAGGGAGCGAGACAGAGAAAGCACTAGAACGAGACAGTCACGCTGGCACTCCGAAATGTAATCAAACAAATTCAAATTCAGTGTCAGCTTTATCAAGAGCACCTGTATGAGAGGGTGACTGGCGACATAAAGAGCATGTCACAGTGAATGGGATAACAACTCACTGAAAAATGACTCACTAAACAACACCGTTGAATTATTTTGTCGGATGAAAACAGGGAAAAAACGGCAGACCTCTTATGGATTGAAGCAAACCAGATGCTGATGGAGTACAGAGGCTGTGAGTGACAGAGAAAGAGAGGGAGAAAGGCCTCGGTGTGGAAAGATCCGGAGTATTGGTGCCACTGCGTGGACTGTGATGAAGTAACAGTTCACTTACGACTCTGTGTTCCGTCCACGTGTTCCGTGTTCCGTGATGAGCCACCATACGGAGGATATGGGACTAGAACCTCATCGACTGGTCTCTCCCTCTCTCCCTCCCTTCCTTTCTCCCTCCCTCCGAGGGAGAGGTTGTGGCGTTGCTGATCCAGTTTTTTTTCTTCCCTCCACCAAAATTTAAAAAATCATTTATTGTTCTGTCTCTCTTTCTCTCTCTCACACACACACACACACACACACACACACACACACACACACAAACACACACACACACACACACACACACACACACACACACCCTTCCTCTTCTCCTTCCTCTCTTCCTCTCTTCCTTCCTCTCTTCCTTCCTCTTTTCCTTCCTTCCTCTCTTCCTCCCTTCCTCTCTTCCTTCCTTCCTTCCTTCCTTCCTCCCTTCTTTCCTCTCTTCCTTCCTTCCTTCCTTCCTTCCTTCCTTCCTTCCTTCCTTCCTTCCTCTCTTTCTTCCTTTCTTCCTTTCATCCTTCCATCCATCCATTGGGTCAGACGTGCCTGAGACCAGCTGTGGAGAGAAGCACCCGACTCCTCCTTTCAGGTCCTTCAAGCCGGGAGGGGTCAGAGGTCAGGGAAGACCTCAAGGTAGGAATCAAGACTGCATTTTGCAGTCTTCAGATGCAGCCTTGACCAGTTATAGCAGGGGTTCTCTATGGCCTCAGTTCAAACACAGAGATCAATGTTACCTTCCACTGCAATATTTGACACATGAATTGAAGTTGGGGAAGTGGGCGTTGCTTGACCCAGCTGCCTTTTGATGTTGCGTTTCCCCGCATGTGTGTGTGCATGTGTGTGTGCATGTGTGTGTGCACGTGTGTTCCTACTCGAGCGTGTATGTACATGTGTGTGAGTGTAGGTGTATGCACAAGTTTGTGTGTGTGTGTGTTTGTTATGTGTTTTTCTGCATAGTGAGGTGGTTGAAAATGACTAACACACCGGAAAGCCCACGTATGACAACCTGTGCCCTCCTTCAGCATGACACACACCTCTAACTGGAAATATCATCATGGGAAATGTGATGACTGACATTGTTTAAAGCTGTGACTCACCGGCAATTTATCAGGTGCAGAGTGTTCTTCTGGGTCAATTGTGACACGAAGCAGCATACTATTTTTGTGATAAAACATTAAGAAAGTAAACAACCTAGTGACTGAATCATCTCAGCTCTCTCTGTACCCACATAAACCCATGATGACCCTACTGGCCAATATCTCACCAGTCACTTTAGATATGAACCAACCTGTGATATTTACTGATCAATCATAGATGAATAAGACCCTAAGCAAAAAGTAATCAAGTTTCATGCTCATGTTATCGTCTAAGACCATTACGCCCACAGCCTCCTGGAATGAGTAGACACACTGAAAACCAATTAGAGAATCCACCAAGGAAAATGTATAGAGGCAAATGTATTTTTCAGGCAAGCCCACGAGAACGATAACAATTACCCATCATTCTCACCTAGACAACAGAGCCCATTATGGGATGTGATTATTTAATCTTGCAGTGACCCTCCCCCCCTTGACCCCCCCCTCATCATCCCACCCACCCATCTTTTTCTTCTTCTTCTTCTTCTTCTTCTTCTTCTTCTTCTTCTTCAAAAAAAAAAAAAAAAAAAAAAACCAAATAACAAAGCTGCAACCGAACAAAAGATTTTTTTTCCCATGGACAAAAAGCCGCAGTAATCCCCTTGAGAAGCCGGAGAGAAACCAAGTCCAGTGCTGTATTTTTATCTGTGAGGATCATTTTCCTGCACTGTGGGTAATTATGATGGACGGTTAGAAGGATGTGGACTGACACTTATTCCATCCAGGGTCCGGCAGTCAGAAACTCAAGACCTACCATCGCTCCCAAAGGGGGGTGATTATGTACGTGATCATGGACGTGAGAACACTGTTTGTTTGCGTGGGAGTGTGTTTTGTGTCTGTCTGTCTCGCTGCATGTGTGAGTAGGTGTACATGTGAGAGAGAGAGAGAGAGAGAGAGAGAGAGAGAGAGAGACAGTTGGAGAAGGCCAGGGGGAGAGAGAGAGGTGGAGTGGCAAGCTGTAATGTCTCTCATCATCAGTCTAGTGGATAATGACTGAGGGTTGGAGAGAGTGAAGGAGATTACATCTA
>NC_061080.1:397193-472133 GCF_021917145.1 Hypomesus transpacificus
GCAGAGTGGAGAACGGATGTCTCTATATGGACCTCTCCTCTCCTTGGCTCTGGGCTTGGGGAGCAATGAGCCCTGGTCCAGCTCGCCCCAACTCACATGCCTGAACAACATCGGAAAGATGAAGATGGAGGGAGAGGTGAGATAGAGCTAGAGGTAGAGAGGCAGAGGTAAAGAAAGGATGCAAGTGGAGGGAGGATAGAGATAGAGGCAGAGGCAGAGGGATGGAGGGGAAATGTATGAAGAAAATGAAAACATTATCACCAGGTAAAGATGTAGATATACACTGTGTAGAGATGACTGTTGTTGTAAAGATAGTTAGAAATATACAGTAGCTATTGCTAGTTACGGTTGCAGAGATAGAGGTAAAGGAAGGGTGAGGAGAATAAAAAAGAAAAAAAGAGCTACAGACAGAAAATGAGAGCGACACGGAAACAGACAGAGAGAGAGAGATAAAGAGACAGAGAGAGAAAGATATATATACATATATATAGAGAGAGAGTTAGTGAGAGAGAGAGAGACAGAGAGAGAGAGAGAGAGAGAGAGAGAGAGAGGGGAGGGAAGGGAAGGGAAGGGAGGGAGGGAGACTGACTGCTCAGCGCGTCCATCTACAGTGCTGTGCCAGTGCTGGTGCCCTCATCAGATTTAATCACGTTGGCTGACCCCTTACTCGCAGAAGAGCTCAGATTACCCCTGTTACTGCAGTACAGGCCTTGACCCTGCGTGTGTGTGTTTGTGCATGTGAGCGTGTGTGTGTGTGTGTGCTGTGTGTGGTGTCTTGTCTGCAACAGGAGAGCACAGCCAAATCAGCTGACCCCAGCAATGCCTGGAAGGACCTGTCTGAACGTGGAGTTAAAGTAAGAGACCCCTACACATGGACAGATAGGACCAGACGGAGAGGTGTGTTTTAATCAGCTTCACATGCATCCCAGCACGCGTGTCGTACGTGTGTGTGTGTGTGCCTGTATGTGTGTCTTTGAAAGTGTTTGTTTCGAGTGTGTTTAAGTGTTTTCAAGTGTTTGTCTGCACGTGTGTGTGTGTGTTTGTGCTTGAAAGTGTTTGTGTGCACGCGCACGTGTGTGTCTAAGTTTGCGAGAGTGAGCGTGTGTTCCACAGGATCGCCTCCAAGCACTTGGTCTCAGTTGACCTAAGCGTTACAATTTTTATTAGGCTGTTAAAGTTGTTGAAAACCCACACTGCTAGCTAAGCCTGAAACACATTATCGCTCGGCACTGATTTTCTCTCCCCTTTACATTTCTAAAGGTCACTCTTCTTCACCAACATTTTAACGGCATTTACACTAAACTCACAGTCAATAAGCCATTAAAGAGAACAGAACATTCTCTCCATTTTCAGAAGGGGGCCAACAGGGTCACCTGAAATCATAATATGAGGTGGGATTTTTTTTATGAGTGGTCACCTTAAAAATGCACCTGCCCACTAATGTTATGTTCTTCTGTGTATCACATTGTTAAGCCGGATTCTCTCTAACACGCTCACACGCACGTACGCACACACATATTGTTAGGTTATTGGTTCATTGTTATTGAAAGGTGCCGTAACAAACCGTAAGCCGCCTGTGGAGGCCAGCAGGACGCATAGTCCTGTTTTGAGTAGATAGAAATCTTCATCGGTCAACAAACATCCGCCCTGTAGGCGAATAGAGTAGCAAGAAGCATGAAAAGCTAACATTACACCGGCGGGACGTTTATTAGTCTAATGTGAACATATATTTGGACAGTATTTGTGCGTTGTGTTTCAACACAGGGAGTTGTGTTATGTACTGTAAACTGTGCGTGTGTGTCTGTGTGTGTGTGTGTGTGTGTGTGTGTGCATGTGTGTGGCTGTGTTTGTGCTGAAGGATGAGGTGAAACAATGTGTGATACAAGGAAGATTTGAATATTTTGGGTGGGTGTTTGTTGTAGTATGAAGATTTCTACCTATTCCTTACCTGTCTCCGCATGAGGTTCATGGTTTGTTGCCACACTTCATGAATTCTTTGTATAACAGATGTGTGTGTGTGTCTGTTTACTGTATGTGTGTGGGTGTACGGCCTTCTTACAAACAGTTACCTGAGTTTCCCAACACTACGTAAACAGTAACTAGGACAGTTCGTTTTTTATATCGTGAAACAATAAAACAGTGCATAGGCAATTTTCATACAACGATTGAACTCTTTCACAGTTTCAATATCATTTTTCTTCTTCTCCTGTTTATAGCATGCAAGGTATGTTTCGATGATTTCTATGTGGGAACATTTTGTGCTTTTTAGTCTGTTGTTTATCCTCGTAAATCTGCCAGTGTGGGAAGATCATGAGCTGGTGTGTTCGCACAGAGGGTGACTTTTACTTTAAAGTTTAACAGGATTACTGCGGGAGAAATCAAGGATTTCCAGTGTGTTTATGGTAATCACAATCAGTAAATTACCCATTGCCTCATTCTCTGTTCTATCGTATTACTCATGCGTGCTCCTATTCAATATGGCTAGACCAGATGTCAGGGCTAACTAACAAAAGCACATCATATCTCCCACATTACAAATGCTTATCCATGAAATGCGTAATTAACGGCAAAAGCATGAACATGCTGATGAGCTCATCAAGGCATTCTCTGTAGTCAAAAATGAACTGCGCTCTTTCAGGATGATTTTTCAGTTTCCACTGCGGCAAATCCGACAAATCACAACTTTAGATGAACAGGTCAGTAGAATACTATTTACAGTAAATGATTAAGGATGCTTGGCTGTGGCTGGGCTTCTTGCTTGTGATTTTAGATCAAGCGTGCAATCCTGATAGAGATTTTAAAACATTTCAACATGGTTATGCGCTATTGTCTGGATTGTGTCGCTCAGGCCTCGTGTGAAAGAGACTCAGGTCTCACTGGGACATCCCTGAATCATTTGTCTAAATAACTCAATAGAAGGCAACCAACATAAATGTGATGAAGCTTTGGGTATGAAGGTGTTTCTGTAATCTATTTTCGCTTCGGTCGTGTGTTCAAGACCCAAGGAAACATCAGCACTAAAGGTGGAATCGTTGCTGGCTCGCAGGAGAAACGTTTACGTAAGAAACAAACTCAATAAGCCAGCATTGTAAAGGATGTGACGGGTGAATGTTTCATTATCACAGTTGTGACTTCTCTGGCCCTGGCCACCACTCACGTGTGTGAACCAGTCACACAAGCACGTAAAAAAAAGAGAGTGACAAACCCACGAGAAAGAGAGAAAGGAGAGAGAGGGACAGAGAGAGAGAGGGGGAGAGAGAGAGAGAGAGAGAGAGAGAGAGAGGGAGAGGGAGAGAGAGAGAGTGAGAGAGAGAGTGAGAGAGAGAGGAAGAGAGAGAGAGTGTGTGTGAGTGTAATAAAAAAGGAGCAATGAGATACCATTGAAGTCTTATTGTTTTTCAACATGAGAGACGTCATAGTTGGGATGAAGGACAGTCAGAATGCTGCCACATTGAAGTGTGTGGAGCGATTCTATGATCCTGCACCCTAATTGTTCTGTTTTGAAAAATGCTTATAATTTTAACTGTCTTCTTGGCTCCTTACTTTATCATTCCAAAAAGCACCCACTTGTTTTCATTTCCTGAAAAGTGCATGTCCATAGAACCATTTGTTACAATAACAAAGACACAAGGCTTTGGAAAGTATTCTGACTAACACAGTTTTGGTTACCATACAACCTTTGCAAGGCCAAACTTAGCAACACCCTGAAACGATTTACAGTAATACCCAAACAACGGGAAAAGGGGGAATGCACCTTTAAACATCTATGTGAAGACTCCCGCTCTCAGACCACACCAGTAGAGCACTGTCTCGATCTGAGAGACTTCCAGTGGCTGGACCCATAGATTTTTCTCCAAGCAGCTTGTGGGCTAATTGCCCTTATCAAAACCATGACCCGTTAAATGATCGCTGCCTTTAATCACCCCACACCCTAGCTGCTAGCTGCTGACATTTAGCGCAATTAATTAATGCAAACAATGAAGGGGGGGGGGGAGGGGGGAAAAGGTGGGAGGGGGGTTAGGGGAGTGGATGGGGGATGGGGGCAAACCTGGCAATCTCCATTGAGTAATAAGAAGCATAGTGGGAGTAGGAAAAAGTGTGTGTGCACATGTCTGTGTCTGTGCACGCGTGTGTGAATCAAACCACACCATCTGTGTCTGGGCCTTTCCTACAGTACAAGCTGATAACAACAGGGAGACAGGAAAATCTAGGGAGCAGATGCTGCCAATCATTAACAGTTTTTCTTTTACGTATTTATTTTCTGCTAGGCTCTCTGGTTTCATGTGTGAATCTCCTCGGTGAAAAATGTAGGCGGTGTGATAAACAATGCTACGAGTGTAATTAAGTGAGAGAACATTACCTGTGAAACTGAACTGCGGGGTCTTCCTATGGGTTTCTTCGGCTCAAGCGAAGCAGGTATCTTATCTACACGAGGGCAGACTAACAGAAAAGAATGTCAATAGAAAAACAAACTGTTACACACATTTAAATGTAATAAATAATGCACTCTCTGTACAAACATTTTAACGGTTCCAGTGTAACAAGTATTCTGTTTTCCGTTTTCCAAGTCCGAACAACAAATTTGCCTTTGCTTCCCAGCTGCTGACAATAGTATGGTTATGGACATAAGTAGTAGTCACATATTCAGATATTTTCTGAGATAAAGATTCAAAAGTAGGCCGGACATTTTGAAAAGTAATTTATTTGTGAATCGCAGTATCACAATGGTTGTCGGAACAAAATGACAGTTTGATTAGAGACTGGAAGATGCAATGATAACCACACAAACAATCTCCTGTTTTCTGTGCGTTCTCTATATTTACTTTCATTTCAGTCCTGTAACAGTAGCTAAACAATAAGGCATTTTGACCATGGCAAATCTATGTTGAGTTTCTGTTTATTTTTCTTTATTTTTTTGTTATTATGCTCAAGCGAAGTGTTTTGTTGTTCAACTCGCTCGATAACTGGCAAAAATGTATTAGCCAAAAGCTCTTGCATTCTGGGAGAAATTGAATGAAAGCATAAGCCTTGTAGAACTCCCACATTTATTGTTTCCCAACCGTGTTGTTTTGAACAAAAACCCCAAACCACAACAAACAAACCTAGCACAGACTTCAGAGATTTCTGATACTTTGACATAAAATCAACTTTCCTATGAAGCTGGCATAATCAATTTCTGATGTTTCACATGTGCACCCTTGAACAGCTCCTAAGCAACAAAAGAAATGTAGTGCAAAAAGTTACTAATGTTGCCTGAGTCAAGCTTCGCCTGCAATGTCCAGAGTCCTCCCATCTTATCTCTGATGTGGGAAGTCCAGCAAAGCTAATTTCTGCTTGTTCTCTACTCTGTGTTCCTGTTACAGGTTTTCAGTCTAAATATGTCCTGTTTAGCAATTGGTACAGACAGACACACAGGTCACTTCCACTTCCTCCAGACTGGGTCAATAGACTTGCATTAGCAATTTAAGAGGACAACCCTTCTTTTGATTTCCCCTCTCTTTTCCTCCCTCTCTTTCTCTCCCTCTCTCCCTCTGTCTCTCTCTCTGTCTCTCTCCCTCTCTCTACTATCAGTTTTATTAAATGTTTGACTAAGATATAACCTATAAGCCCATGTGCAGCATTGAAGCTTGAACAAATGTTTACATTTTCACTTATTTTATTTGCCATCTGTCACTCCAGGTTCCTCTTTAACAAACAAAGCCGAGCTGACCTAATAAAACAAAGACCCTTCTCCTAAAATAGTTGGTCATGCATTTCTGTAAAAGCAGGTTATGACTATGGATGCCCATCACAAGACATGAAGTGAAGTGAGGCCAAGGGAAATATGTTTTCACATCTCCAAAGATGCCAAACAGATCCCACAACAGACTTATAATGGAATCTGTATGCATACCGATGACTGGGGTAGGTAAGGGGGTTGTTTATTATCTAGTGGGGCATTTTAGAGGAATAAAAGACTTTCATCTCTGGCAAAACAAACAAACAATCAATCAGGAGTAGCTCTTAGCCAGTGTGGAGAGGGAAAACAAGCTAAGTATCCCTCATATTCACACCCACCTTCCAGATGAGACAATGGCACAATACACACAGCAGGGAACAAACACCAGGGAGATCGGCCAAACTAGCCTCTATCAGTGACGTAAACAGTATTCATCTGGTGTTTCACACAATGATAGGAGCAGCAACCCCCCCCGCTGCTGTGAGTTTCAGATCGGCGCCGCATTCCTGCCGGAGGCTTTTTGTCCCCCGCCAGAATGCTTCTAATCGATCAGAGATGGAGAACGAGGGACGGAGAAATGGAATGGAAGCTGTGGTTGGAGGTCGGGGGGATGGGGGGAGGGGAGGGAGGAGAGGGGTTAAGGGTTAGGACAGTTTTGTTTCATGAGAAAAAAAGAGAAGGGTAAAATGGAGCTTTAATGCGTTTCTGGAACAAAATAAAAAGCTTTCCATACCCTTTCACATCCCTTGTAGTAACCTCCCCCCTCAAACATACGCACACCCTACCCCTCAAAATGTCCTTAGTGTGGAATTATATGTTTGTTTGCCGTCGTTGTGACAATCTGGGGTGCCAGAGAGGTGATGGGAAGGCTGAACCTAGAAAGATCCCTTTAATGGTCCTGAATGTCGCTATAATAGTGGTGTTGCATTATCTGAAGCCATTATCACTGTGCAAATGCATTACCTCAAAAAAGTAAATACAGTTGGTGCTGTACATAACCATTGACATATTCACCTTTGACCTTGTTCATTTCTCCCGTGGGTTGTTTTTTTCTTGCGAGGCGAGAAGATTTGCCCATTCAGGGGTCGAGGATTGAAAATCCACGAAAATGAATGAAGCCATTTGAAGCCAAGGCTAAGGGAAGCTCTCATACACTGCTAGTATGTGTGATCTGAAAAGCCCAGCTTGTTTAGCTTCAGCGGGCTGAAATCCTAACTAGTGAACAATTTATATATCCCTCCCATATTGCGATGACAGTCAGTTTGAAAATAGATTACGTTCATGAAGAAATGTGAAAAGAAAATGGTGTAGGCTTTAAACACATGAATAGGAGATTAAATAAAAACTATAGAGCCTGTATAATTTTGTGCCCCAACAGACTGTTGTTGCATACAAACATGGTGCACTAAACATGTGTTAGTTTACCTCCTTTTAATGTGCTGAATAAAACAGAATGAATAAATAAACCAATGTTCGGTTTCATTGCCTGGAGATGTGCAGTCTGCTGTTTGAATGTTCCCCTTTTAACGAGGATAATTCCCCTGTGGCCTTGATGACTCCATGTTGTCACTGAATGAATGAATGAATGAATGAATGAATGAGGTCTGAAAGGGAAAGGATCAATGAAAAGAGAAAACCTCTAAACACAACAAGAAACACCTCAGATATCAGGCCATTATCTCATTTATTTCAAGATGTAATTACCTAGATCGGTCTTCAGAATAACATTTCGGACGATTTATTGGCTTATGCTTTCATTTCTTTGACTGTAAAATATGACATTATATTTTCTTCCTTTTTTCCGTCTCTCTCTCTTTCTCTCTCTCACCCTCTCTCTCTCTCTCTTTCCAAGTTGATGTGGCATGGAAAGAGATTGACCCCTTCATGCTATTCACGTTCTCTTATAAGCATACGTGGTGGTTCTTCCATCTGCTTAATCATCAAGGGTCATTACGTATGAGATCATCTTGGGCGTCTACTGACAGCTTGTCACTCCCACAGAACCTTCATTTCCTCTCCTCAATCAGGCACCATGACGACAGGCAAACACACACACACACCTACACACACACACACAAACACACACACACACACACACATGCACATATACACACACACACTTACATGCACATATACACACACACAGCCATATACGCATGCACAAACCCATACAAACACACACACACATATGCACGCACAAATACATGCACACATACATGCACACATCCATATGCACATACACTCATACACACACACACATACACACATCTACACACTTCGAGACACACACAGACACACTCGAATATTCCATTATCACAGCAGGTCAAGACCCGAACTTATAAGTCATGAGAACATAGCTGTGGTTAGAGTCAAGGTCCTGGATTGCATCTGGACTCTAACATGACTAGTTCATGCATTCATGAGGGTTCCTTTAGAAGGGATTAAGGACTAATTGGCTGTAAATGTGGGACATGAGTGAGATTTCATGTCTGGGTGGGAACGTATGCAGGATGGATTGACCCTCTGGTTCATTTGAGACAGCGTGAGAGAATACAGGCTAAAGCTGTTAACCTACTGTCCTCTTACCAAGTCTATTAGGACGTATCCAAGCTCTTAGGGCGGATGGGAAAAGGTTTGTTTCTCATATCCGTTGCGAGATCTTGTTTGATTCCAACACATACAGTGTATGTTTTTTTCATTTTCTATGCACATTTTAAACAGAGGTAGAATACTGTGTGCACAGAGGGAGAAATGTTCACAGACATGGATAGAAAAGGACAAAAAATGTGGGGAGGGGGGGTGGGGGGAGTTCGATTCTGGTAATTCGGTAAATCTCTGTCAAGTTTTTTGAGTTTGTTTGGAAGTCTAGATGATAGTGGGTAACTTGAGTGGATTTTGTCTCTTCCTTTTTTCTCTTTCTCTCCGTCTGACCGAGACTGTCTCGTAATTACCATCTCTCTCTGAAGAGGGGGAGTAATGGGGATTGGTTTCCATGACGATGCCGCCTGTTTTTTTTTTGGGTCCTGTAAATGCAAAGGAGCAGTGTTGTGGAGATATTACAGTGGCCTCCTGGGGCCCCATAGCAGATACAGTGCCCTCCAAAAGTATTGGAACAGTGAGGCGAATTCCTTTATTTTTGCTGTAGACTGAAAACATTTGGGCTTGACATCAAATAATGAACGTGAGACCAGAGATCAACGTTTCAGCTTTTATTTCCAGGTATTTACATCAGGATCTGATGCACAACTAAGAAAATATCACATTTTGTTTGAATCCACCCATTTGTCATGTGATCAAAAGTATTGGAACAGATATATTTAAAACATATTTAAGTGAATAAGACTTAATATTTAGTTGCAAATCCTTTGCTTTCAATAACTGCAGCAAGTCTGTGACCCATTGACGTCACCAAACTTTTGCATTCTTCCTTTTTGATGCTTTCCCAGGCTTTCACTGCAGCCTCTTTCAGTTGTTGTTTGTTTTGTGGGGTTCCTCCCTTCAGTCTCCTCTTAAGCAGGTAAAATGCATGCTCTATAGGGTTTAAGTCTGGAGATTGACTTGGCCAGTCTAATACCTTCCATTTCTTGCCCCTGATGAACTCCTTTGTTGTTTTGGCAGTGTGTTTTGGGTCGTTATCTTGCTGCATGATGAAGGCTCTGCCAATCAGTTTGGTTGCATCTTTCCTTAAATTGGCAGACAAAATGTTTCTGTAGACTTCCGAGTTCATTTTGCTGCTGCCATCATGTGTTACATCCTCAATGAAGATTAATGAGCCCGTCCCAGAAGAAGCCATGCAAGCCCAAGCCATGACATTACCTCCACCGTGTTTCACAGATGAGCTTGTGTGTTTGGGATCATGAGCAGTTCCTTTCTTTCTCCAAACTTTAGCCTTTCCATCACTTTGGTAAAAGTTAATCTTTGTCTCATCAGTCCATAAAACTTTGTCCCAGAATTTTTGAGGTTCATCTCTGTACTTTTTGGCAAATTCCAGCCTGGCCTTCCTATTCTTCTTGCTAATGAGTGGTTTGCATCTTCTGGTGTAGCCCTTGTACTTTTGTTCATGAAGTCTTCTGCGAACAGTAGATAGTGATACCTTCACTCCTGCCATCTGGAGGTTGTTGCTGATCTCACTAACAGTTGTTTTAGGGTCTTTCTTTACAGCTCTTACAATGTTTCTGTCATCAACTGCTGATGTTTTCCTTGGTCTACCTGTTCGACGTCTGTTACTTAGTACACCAGTAGTTTTCTTCTTCTTCAGGACATTCCAAATGGTTGTACTGGCTATGGCCAATGTTTCTGCAATGGCTCTGATTGATTTTCCATCTTCTCTAAGACTCACAATTGCTTGTTTTTCACCCAAAGACAGCGCTCTGGTTTTCATGTTGTTTTCACCTCTGAATACAGTCTGCATAGACAAAACCTATCTTACCCAATCTGAACCTGAGTGTAGACATTCAGTGGTATTTATTGATTGAATAATGTATGTAATAGGACACACCTGGGCAACAAAACACACCTGTCAGTCACATGTTCCAATACTTTTGCTCACGTGACAAATGGGTGGGTTCGAACAAAAAGGTGATATTTTCTAATTTGTGCATCAGATCCTGATGTAAATACCTGGAAATAAAAGCTGAAAAGTTGATCTCTGGTTTCACATTCATCGTTTGATGTCAAGCCCAAATGTTTTCAGTCTACAGCAAAAATAAAGGAATTGGCCTCACTGTTCCAATACTTTTGGAGGGCACTGTATATTCCGCTCAATCACTCTGGCAGCAAAGGGAAAATTGCGTGGACACCAGACCTTCAGGAGGGTACAGCTGATAGAAATGTGTAGATGACTAGTTCGACAGGAAATGGTTTCTGTAGAAGACAAACACCGCATTTCTGTAATGGAAAACAAACACATTTTTATAAGCCCAAAGGAAGCCAGTGTAGACATTTCATTTGTATTTTTCTTTTTCCAGCATGTTTTGTCTTTAGACCGTGTAGGTCTAATGGTGGTTACTCCACAGAGTCCTGGTATTGTCAAGTGATAACTATATTGGCCGGGAGAAAGAGTGAGTTAAGAGAGTGATAAAAAGAAAGTGAAGTGTGAAGTGAAAAGGACATTAGAAGGGATCCAGATTGCTTTTTCAGCCGCACTCCAGGTGGCTAGGAGGGAACAGAGGGAGGGACACACGAGAGGAAAAGAGAGAGAAGAGGAAGAGGAACGTGAGATGGGAAGGGTTTTGAGAGATGCGAGTTCTACGGGCCGAGGAGAAAAAGAGCGGGGACGAAGGTTCCCTGAAACATATAAAGAGGCAGGGTGAGACAGATCAAGACAGAGAGGGACAGAAAAGGAACAGGCCGTGCTCTGCAGATGGGCAGAGAGAAAGAGAGAGGGAGAGGCAGTGTAGACAGTGAGAGGCAGAGAGGTAGAGAGGAAACCGATCGTACATAGAGGCAGAATGAGTGAGCGAGAGAGGCATTAAGAGAGAGGAGGGAGCAAAAGGAGCAAAAACAGGCATAGAACAACTCTGGAGAGAGAGCGGGAGACAGAGAGAAAGAGAGAGAGAGAGAAGGGAAAGAAGAGAGACTGTGAAAGGCAGAGACAAAGAGAGATAGGAGAGAGACAAAGAGAGAGAGACAGAGAGAAAGAGAGAGGAAACAAGACAGGTAGAGGCAGAGAGGTAAAGGCAGAAAAAGAGAGAGATTGGAAAAGAGAGAGAGACAGAGAGAGAGATTGGAAAAGAGAGAGCCAGAGAGAGAGAGAGAGAGAGAGAGAGAGAGAGAGAGAGAGAGAGAGAGAGAGAGAGAGAGAGAGAGAGGTTACAGCCTCTGGCTAATAGCTACCACAACCACATTAGCTACATCGTCTGCGCCACCCCGCCGCCCCAGCCCGCCTGGTCCTGGAAGGGGGGAGGTGTCGTTAAAGGCTCCCAACAGGTGCTGGGTGAGTGATTTACCTAACATAAACAGTCACAGATTAATGGGCCGTAATGGGCCCGTACACACAAGCCCTTATGCTGCTGGCAATATGGCCGCCATTTCATTGAAAAGTGCTATCGATGTTTATGTAAGAAATGCAACACCAAACCAGATTTCATTGTTTTCAACCTTGCTGGTGTTGTGGTTGTACTGCATGAACAGTGTGTGTGTGTGTGTGTGTGTGTTAGAGTACTGAAGTCATGGTCAGAGTAGGCTACATATACATTCTTGTAAATGTCCAAGTTTGAAAATATAAATAAACAAATTACATTCCAGAATCGAAAAATTTGATTTATTCAGACTCAATACCTGGAGTTTATTAAAATCCAGAAATCACAGGTACAGCCCATTCCCATGTGTCAAATACCAACAAACAGATTTATTTGATGATTTCACTCTCATATTGCTGAGGTCTGTAACTTAAAGTCATAAATAAACCACACGGCAGCTTTGTACGGCTTGAATCAGCCACCCTCTCCTGCACTGTTCCGTTCAACTAATCCCTGAGTTTGACAGCGATGAAGGGAACTGGGGTTTTATCGAGGTCAATAACGAATTTAAGACACCAATTCCTTGGCCCGGGCCTGTCGCTCTGCAGTCTGTGTTGTTTACAGTCTCCTGTCCTCTCCCTCTTTCAGAGTAGGGGAGGAGAGCCCACTGGATCCTGTACCACGGTGGAATTTCCAGAACAGCACAGCCTGCCCTGTAGTCTCTGATCCCCCCCCCCCCACACACACCCACACACATATACAAAAGCACACACACATATACACAGAAGCACACAAACCTTAATGCAACACACAAATCAATGTCACAGTGACATTGATGTGTGTGTAGCCCCCCCCTCCCCCCAACACACATACACACACACCTAGACACACAGACACAGACACACACACAGAGACACACACACAGCCACTCTAATTGGACCAACTCGCTCAGACCTTTCTCTCAAGACTCTCCACAGACCCCGTCGGAGCTAGACCGCGTTGTGTTTTCTGCCCCAGAAGCCTCCTCCTTCTGTAGTCAGGAAGTGATCACAAGAACTCACTGTACAGGGCACCTCACTCTCGGTCGAAAGGGCCCTGTTTGGCAGTGTGTTTCAGCCTTTTTGTTTGCCCGTTTAGTATAGTCCCAGTGTGTGTACGTGTGTGTTCCCATCTGCGTGTGTTACAATGTCCCTATGGAGTACCTGTGTGTGTGTGTGTGTGTGAGAGATAGAGAGAGAGAGAGAGAGAGAGTGTGCGTGTTTACACAGCATTGTTTAATCAGGAAGCAGTCACCCACGGATTGTGGCTGGGGAGACAAGGTAGGCCGCTGTTCTACCCGGGTGAAATGAGGCAGAATCCGACTAATTCTGTTTGAGTTGCCTTACATTACCACCCACTAAAGAATAGCGATTTGTATGTGGTTTGGAGTGGAGGGATGGATGGAGGGATGGAGGGATGGAGGGATGGAGGGATGGAGGGATGGAGGGATGGAGGGATGGAGGGATGGAAGGATGGGATGAGAAGAATGCGATACAAGGCAGGATCCATCCTATATCCTCTTATGTGGCCTTTCCTCCCTGGGGATGTACAGACAATTAACAATTTATAGCTTGATTGCACCATCGTTCTGTTGGTCTATTGGGAGTGCAAAACTATCGATATGGTAGTGAGCAATGTGACAGATGAACACATTGAAATGCTGTCTCACTCTTTTCCCTTTCTGTGTCTCAGTCTCTGTCTCTGTCTCTCTCTCTCTCCACCTCTCTCGTGACTATCAGTTGTAGTTAGATGTTGTTTTCTCTGTGACGCTGAGGTACAAATCCGGAAGTTTCAGAAGCAGAAAATTGCGGAAAATTGTATTTACCGCCGTTTCCCCTGCGAGTACTGACAATTCCTCGCTTCTCACCCTTTTATGGGTCTGCAGCTTTCATGTTTTGGAAATTGAGTCGTGGAGAAAACGGGAGGAGGAGAAGTAAGCAGAAGAAAAATAGTTTTCGTGAAACAATTTTTTTGTCGCAAACGCTTTACCACATGAATAATAATTACGTTATTGCCGGTTGCTTGGTGACAGAGGCCATGCGAAAAGGGAGGATGAGGAGAAAAACGAGAAGATGCAAGGTCCCCTGTGTCCTCGCGCTGCGTGTATCAACACTGCAATAACGGCATCACTGTGATATCCCTATTTATCTATTCATTTAACTTCTTTTTTTTTGAGAGAGAAAAGAATGGTTGCTAGCTGCCTACTGACACGCTGTGTGCTTCCAGGGGCAGATATTCCGGGACTGATATGTCATCGGTTTAAAGAAGTGCCCACACAGACATGAATAGGCTGTAATCTGTTCAGTATGCAATGTGTTGTCCACAGTCAGATGTATTGATTGTAGCCTGGCTCTCCTTGAAGTGAACCTTTGAAAGATCAAACCACATCAAACAGCAATACGGTATTCTGTTTATCTATAGACCCCACCCCAAGGCTAGATTTGTGCACTGGCCAAGGTTTCACACGTGTATACTTAATGACCAGCTTCCTCAAACCATATACCACATTCTGCATAATTTGCACATTCCAACCTTCAAAGGCATGTTGACCAATGGTGTAACATCTTGTGTCACTCCACAGCATGGATGCCTGGAGGGAACCAGCCAATCAAACCAGGAGGAAGTCCTGTTTTATTGACACCTACCTACCTCAGGTCTGGATCAGCCATGACTCATTTTAGCCATGCATCAAGTATTTACTAATAAATCCACTGGAGTTATCAGAAAGCAGACCACAGTTTACATGTCAATCCAAACAGCATGCCAGCATTGCAAGATCTTCTGTTGGACTAATACCCAAAGACCCTGTCTATATGGCAAACCCTACATACTCAGTGATAAGACCATACTACATCTTGTTGCTTTGGGCGGTTGGTACTTGGTAGTCTAGCGAACCAAAGGTAAGAGCCAGAACTGTGAGGGGAATGCTGTGGGCAGTTAGCAGTTCAAACCATGATGCTGCCATGACACAACTTGAACAGCTTTAAGCTTCAGTAGTAGCAGCAGTCAAACTAGTTTTGACTGGCAAAAATAATTGTCCCTCTTGTTTCCTAGTGTGCTGCTGTCACACGTCACTATCTGGGTGTGGGGACCATTGTCCTGGTGGGGGAAGCCTAGATATGATTTGTATTCCCGTTATCTAAGAGTCTGTTGTGTTGTGGATTAAGGAAGAGACCCTCCCTGCATGTGCTGTGTCCCCTGAGATAGGCCGGACATCTGTGGATAGACTAATAATGGTGTTGGTAAAATGTGTTTGTGTGTGTATGTGTGTGTGGTTGTCTGGGGGATGCATTCGGGTACGTATGTGTGTGCGTACACAAGCTCTGCTGCCTTTTATACGTGTGAAATATACACCAGCCATGCACAGAATGCATCAGACATATCTGTCCAAGTCAGATTAAAATTCACAGCAACCACAGAAGATGACCTTTGACCCCCTCTAACATCAGCGGAGTGGGATGAAGACTTTGGAGGAGAGGAAGAGGAGCAAGGGTGCATTGCAAATCACGGACCACCCTGTGAATCATCGCTCACCTCGCCTAGCATTGTGGGTAATAGCTGCCTGCCTGACAGGGTGCACATAAATATAATAATAGATCAATGGATTAGAGAACACAACTCAAGAATGGATGGCTGTGTTTGTGTGCATATGTGTATGTGTGTGTGTTGATGTGTGTTTGTGTGTTGAGAGGTCTACTGAATGTAATTAGGGTCTATCTCCCACCTCACCTAGCAAGATTTTAAACATCATGGCATGATCTCTTATTGGGGGCTATTTGGAGCCAGATAAGCACACGCACGTAGAGATACAAATAGATAACTTTAACAAATAAGTAACTATGACAAATAATACTGTACATTGTTCTTGTTTAACAAGTGGGTAATGGCTGCTTGTTGACGACAGCTGATTCCAGTACTGGGACTGTGGTTCCACCAGGGGGGACTGGGAAGAAAAGTAGCCTGGGAGTTATACTGTCAGACCGGCCCACGCGATGCATCGCACGTATCGACCAGTCATCGGTCTACTTGGAAAAATACCCATACACTTTATATTATTTTGGATGATTACAAAGAAATTACATCATATATGTTTCATTTTTTACGTTGAAATTCCGAAGTCCGTAAGAACACATTTCAGAACATTAAAAAAAAAATAGCCACTATGAGTGTGAATTCAGATCACAAGGAGGAGGATAGATTTAAGTCAGTGATTGGAGCCTACTAAAGGTTTTGGAGCAAAATACGTTATCAAGCTGTGTAATACGGAATAGTATGAGATGCTAGCAATGTCAGAGTTAAGGCCGGTTAGTGATAGACATGGTCCGATGTTTTGGACAATCCCAACCCCGTCGGCCCACCGGGCATTCCCCCGGTATCCCCGATGGCCAGTCCGCCCCAAGGTTCCACCATCTTGTATTTTTGTCAGCTTCTAAACTGGAGAGTGCACTGCATTGGAAAACACTGCACACTCTTTAAATAAAGTTTAATGAGTTGGTTGCATTTTGGATTTGAACCCCAAAATAGCATCTGGCTTACTGCTATACTAAAGAGTAAAAGCATAACAAACAAACCACAAACGCATCCAGAATATTTTTTGGTACATTTGTAATAGGGGGCTAATGGCTCCATCTGTGCACCACATGACAATCTGACAAACATTACTGTCCTGGATGGTTATATAAGTTTCTGTATAAGTGACCCCCTACACAAAATTGTGTAGGAGGTTCGGCTATACGTACGTGTTTATAAATGTGGAGGAACAGGTGATGGGATTTGACCAATTGTCTACACAAGCGTGTATGTGTAAGTCTCCAGTGTGTGATGTGTGTACACGGTGTGTGCATGTGTGTACACGGTGTGTGAATGTGTGTGTCGCACAGGATAAGCCACTTATTGAGCAGATGAGGTGTGCCGCCCATTAGCTCATTTTTTTCCCTTCGTGAGTGGCAATGTCATTTTCCCAGCGTGCACCAGGAGATGATACCTCCTCAGCAGGTGCCTGTGCCTTACTGGAACAGAGAGAGAGAGAGAGAGAGAGAGAGAGAGAGAGAGAGAGAGAGAGAGAGAGAGAGAGAGAGAGAGAGAGAGATACAGAGACAGAGACACAGAAAGGGAAAAGAGAGAGATAGCATTTCAATATTTTCACGGTAGAAGATGTTGAAACCAGAGCCTGTCACATTGCTCACCACCACATCCAAAGTTTTGCAGTCCCAATAGACCAGGGAAGACAGTAAGTGTTTATTAGAGTCTGAGAGAAAGGGATGGGTGTGTGCAGCACAAATGTTCACAAAATGAAAAAGGTGTCGCCCCCCCCCCCCCCCCCCCTTGCCCTCCCTCCCATTCTCCTTCCCTTTCTTCTTCTCCTCGTCTCCTGAATGGCAAAGACGGAGGAAAAAGGGAGAGAAGAAGAGAGAGAACGCTGGATAAGAAAGAATCCAATCCCAATCCCAGTCAAACACACACACTTTCGTTCACAAATTGTGAACGCACACACAAATACACACCCACACGCACGCAATCAAACGCACACAAACGTTTTTATACAGTGCTAACTGTAGCAACACATTGGGGCCCTGAAATCACTGAGGGGGGGACGGGACAAGAGACGTGACTGAAACAATCAAGTGGGAATAACCAATTCAAAAGGCCCAGTTAAACACTCCTCAGCGGAAATGGAAGACACCTGTCATCAACATGACTCATCAATAAACCAAATTTGTACAGTCCTCATCTTAACCCATTCCAGTTTTTTTCTATAAGTTATCTTAACAGAAAACAAACAATTCTTTCTACTTATGCCAACGGTTTCCCCAGGCCCTCAAATCACCATTAAAGACAGGGATCTGTTATTTATTGTTGTTAATTTTTTAGGAGCCTTATTTACACAGGAAATAAAATCTCTGTTGAGGGCTCAGCCGAGGCCTCCACTGACTGCTTTTCATGACTGCAGGATGACTAAGCGACACCAGAGACTTGTAGAGCGCTAAAACTCATCTATCAAAGTGCTGTTGAATAATCAACAGTTTTAGTCGTCACAAGAGATACAATTTCCTATGGATCGTTTTAAAACACATGAGACAAAGCATTGGGCAAAATGTTGTTGTGGTGGTGGCACATAAAGAAGCCTATTAGATGCTTTGGCACAAATACTGTGTTCAGACAACCGACCTCTGACCCCTAGATTTGCTGTGACCCCTGGTGGGGATAAACATTTGTTATCACCCTGTATGCCAGCTCTAACCTTGCTCTGCTATTATTGGTGGGGATGTTTCAATTGCATCTTAACATGGGTACAGGGAGATGGTTCTACTGTCTGGCAGCAACAACAGATAGCTGATGGAGAAACTGCTGGGTGTAATATTTACATTTCACACAGAGAGAGAGAAGAGAGAGAGAGAAAGAGAGAGAGAGGGGGAGGGAGGGAGGGAGGGAGGGAGGGAGGGAGGGAGGGAGGGAGGGAGGGAGGGAGGGAGGGAGGGAGAGAGAGAGAGAGAGAGAGAGAGAGAGAGAGAGAGAGAGAGAGAGAGGGGGGGGGGGTTTGTGTGTTGTTGAATGTTTATATGGAAAAGTCGAGCTTTTGACAGTCTATCAGGATGACGTCAAAGTATAGAAAGGATGATGTCTCCATCTGTTGGCTATAAGGCAGCATTGCGATCAATCTTAACTTCCGTAAAGGTATTGTATGGGATATCAACATGATTCTTCTTATTTGGCTAGTATTAATAATGGATTACAATTATATTATTATGAAATCGATTGAATACAAATCTGCTATATGTGGGGATTGCTGTCAGCGAATTTCATGTGTTCTTTTCATGTTGTTGATGACACAGGTTAAGCTTATTCTAACAGTCCCTCATTGCTGTACCTGACGTGAGACAGACGATTCTAAAGCAATAAAAGATTGTTTCATATTAGTTAATTAACTGATTAAGTGGACGCACTTTGGAGTCTCATCATTTATAAATGTTTAACAAGGCATTCACAGTTCTCCCTTTAGATCAGGTCAAGCAAAAGTCTTAACAAAAAATCACTAAAAGCTCAACTAGTTTCATTAAAATAGTGTACATTAAATAATAGTTAAGACATACAAACCAGTGAAAATGTGTCCAAACTTTTGTCTGGTATTGTATGTATGTAAACATACAATACCAAAGTTTGGACACATTTTCTCAAATATGTAAACCATACATATAAATATGTAGCTGACTAATGTTTTAATAACCTATTAAAGAGGTATGAATGATAAACAAAAAAATATTTTTTTATCTATGAGATCATAAAAAAGACATTAGATAAAAGAGGATGCATAACATGGGCTGTGTTTGAAACAAAGAGTTAATAAAACATGTACTGTTAGCCTTACACTACATGACCAGCAGCAAGGCCTAATTGACGTGATCTGATATAAAGATAAAACATCACTCTTCTGATGGTCTGTCAAGTATCATCAATTAAACAAACTTATGACTTGCTGTTTTAATGGCAAGACATGTGTACACGTTAAGGAGAAGCATTGTGCTTAATGAATCAACAACTAATGTGTAAACAGACAAGACAGTTATGTATGAGATCATAACAAGGATGGATGTGTCATTCATACACCTCAGTATTGAAACCAGACACATTATAGAAAATATCATGTTATATAACTGGCACCTGTAATTTATGGTGGAATGTAGTGCCATCTTTTGGCCAGTAGATGGCGACTTCTTCTTGCACTCTGGTCATATTGATTGACTGGCAGTGCTTTGTTCGTCCCTTCAATTCTGACTGTCATGACGTTTCACCCTCAAACAACGGTTACCTTTTTGTTTGGTATGATTTTGTATACAATTTTGAATTACTCCTGCTAGAATGACCATTACAATATTTAAATTTAAATAAGGATAAACTATCTTTGTTAACCCTCTTAGACCAATGACTACAGCTTACTGTTGTCGTTTCTGATAGGGACGTGTAATAAACTTAAAACTTCCAGAAAATGTAAAAGCACACACTGTTTGAAGACAATCAGCAGGTATAGCAACTCATGTCATTCTCATTTCATCATTTATCAAACTATTTAAACCTTGAGACACAGTGAGAAGGTGGACGATGTAAAATTACATACAAAATGACACTACATCAGGTTGAGTTCAGAGGAGAAGGGCTGCAGTATCTTCAGGGTTATGATGCATTTCACAGACTTTTTAAACCACGGGTAAAAGAAAGCATAGATCAGAGGGTTGAGACAGGAGTTCATCTGAGCAATCCAAATCATAGCGATCAGTGAGGACCAATCTGCAAAGAAAGGTGAACAGAA
Source organism: Hypomesus transpacificus (assembly GCF_021917145.1). Lineage (NCBI taxonomy): Eukaryota > Metazoa > Chordata > Actinopteri > Osmeriformes > Osmeridae > Hypomesus > Hypomesus transpacificus. Next base: position 417,217 of record NC_061080.1, read on the forward strand.
GTATGGAGCAAAACAAAGCAGATAAACTACTATAACTATGCTGAGAGTTTTTGCTGCTTTTCTCTCTGATTTACTGGTCTTCATCAAGTCAGACTCAATGCTCACTGAGTTGGACTTGATGTTCCTGGCCTGGGAGATTGCAACAGTGAATATTATCATGTACAGAATAATTATAATGCTAAAAGGGAACAAAAAAGAGGCAAAGAGGTCGACAATACTAGAGTAGGGTAAAAATGTAAGAATGCACAGTCCAGTACAGCTTTCATATGCAAGTTTGTTACCAAAGTGATCCATCATTAACCACCCACAGTAAATCATAGAACAAATCCAGTTCAGGAAACAGCACAAAATAATTCTCCTCATGGTGACCCTGGAGGGATACAGGAGTGGTTCACACACGGCAATGTAGCGGTCGACAGATATGAGAGCCAGGTTCCATATAGAGAAAACGGAAAAGACACCACTAGAATAGGGGACCAGAGCACACATCAGCCTGCCCAGGTACCAGCATGGGTTGGATCTGGTGATCATTTCCATAGGGATCATCTGTGCTCCCACCAGGAGGTCGGTCAGGGCCAGGGAGAAGATCAGGACGTTGGTGGGGGTGTGGAGCTGCCTGAAGTGGGAGATGGAGATGAGGACCAGCATGTTGAGCAGCACCGTCAGCACAGACACAAAGGAGAGGGCAGTGTAGACGAGGGCAGACTCGTTCCTGGAGCGAACCTGCGTCAGGCAGGAAGTGTTGAGCTGGCAGGACAGAAAATCTTGTATCTCCTCCTCTCCTGGCAGGATCTGCATGAGGAAGCAGAGGAAGACAGATCAGCTCTCCCACCTCCCTGACCAACTTCACCACTAGCCTCCCCTCCTATTTATCTCTGAAAGGTCAGTCCTTCAGCTTCCTCTCTGTCTCCCCTTTTCCTTGTGTCCTTGCTCCCAACTTGCATCACCATCTTCATCACCCCCCCCCCCTCCCGCCTTCCAGATTAGTCAACAAACTTCACTAATGAGCTTGAACTCTCAGTCGGCACCAGAGGATCCATTTAGCACCTCTGTCTGTTTGTCTGTTTCCATGACGGTCTCATATGCTCAAGAGCAATTAAAGGTGTTTGTAATCAAGTACTAAATATGAAATCTTGTACAACAACAAATACAAATGATGCAAAACATATTAATTGCAGTGATGGTGTTACTCTGGTCGAAACTAATGACATCTGTTTCAACCCTGTTAAACTAGAATATGACCAACAGATGGCGTCTCCTTCCTACACTTTGGTTGCACTGTTTGAATATCAAGGCCCAGTTTCTCCCAGGTAAATGTGTCTTTTAGAGGATAGAGAGCACAACTATGACACAGCAAGGGCAGAGAAAAGAGACAAGGAGGTTGACAATACCAGAGTAGGGTAAATATAATACCACACACAGTCCAGTACAGCTATCATATGCATGTAGGTTACCCAAGTGGTCCATCATTATCCACCCGCAGTAAATTATAGAACAAATCCAGTTCAGGACACTAGATAAAAGAGGATGCATAACATGGGCTGTGTTTGAAACAAAGAGTTAATAAAACATGTACTGTTAGCCTCACACTACATGACCAGCAGCAAGGCCTAATTGACGTGATCTGAAATAAAGATAAAACATCCCTCTTCTGAGGGTCTTTCAAGTATCATCAAATAAGCAAACCTAAGACCTTCTTAATGACAAGACATGTGTATACGTTAAGGAAAATCATTATTCTTCACGAATCAACAACTGCTGTGTAAACACGCAGGGCAGTTATGTATGAGATCTTAACAAGGCTGGCTGTGTCATTCATACACCCAGTATTGAAACCAGACACTTTATAGAAACAATCATGTTGTTTACAGGCACCTGTAATTTATGGTGGATTGTAGTGCCATCTTTTGGCCAGTAGATGGCGACTTCTTCCTGCACTCTGGTCATATTGAGTGCAGGGCTTTGTTCATCCCTTCAATTCTTACCTTTTAGTTTAGTATGATTTATTTAATTTACATTTTAAATGATAAGCCATCTTTGATCTTTGTTTCCCTTCTTATATAAATGACTACAACTTACTGTCGTAGTTTCTGACAGGGACGTGTAATAAACTTCCAGAAGATTTAAAAGCACACACTGCAAAAAGGCAATCGGGGAAAGAGCTCTTTTATTTATCAGGACTTTCACATTTCAGTAGTTACTGTCTGTACTGATAAACTGTACAATACCTAAGAATATTTGTTGAGTTTAACAGCAAATGCATGATACTCTACAAAACAAATGTAGCTGTATTTTTTTTCACCATGGAAAAACGATGGCATATTGAAACATATGTAAAAGACTTAAAACAAAGCATGTTAAATCTAATCATCATATGAATTAGATTAACATAGTGCAGTCCATCTAACATGGACAGATACAACCGCTCACACGTGTAAGGATGCAGCATAAGGTTGAACTGAAAGGCTCTCATGTTGTAAAACAAAGAACTTTGACATTATGTCATTTTTTTATTCTTATTTTCCTGACTTTAGCTTTAATTTCCTTTACTTTAGGATTGAACCTAGCAGCATGGTTTGTCTTGGCCAGACTGTTGACAGGGTAATGGGGTCATGGCTACAGCTTTCCCTGCAAGCAGTCAGTGATACCTCACCCTTCACACATCCCCACTCTGAACAAGCAGTCAGTGATACCTCACCCTTCACACATCCCCACTCTGAACAAGCAGTCAGTGATACCTCACCCTTCACACATACCCACTCTGAACAAGTAGTCAGTGATACCTCACCCTTCACACATCCCCACTCTGAACAAGCAGTCAGTGATACCTCACCCTTCACACATCCCCACTCTGAACAAGCAGTCAGTGATACCTCACCCTTCACACATCCCCACTCTGAACAAGAAGTCAGTGATACCTCACCCTTCACACATCCCCACTCTGAACAAGCAGTCAGTGATACCTCACCCTTCACACATCCCCACTCTGAACAAGCAGTCAGTGATACCTCACCCTTCACACATCCCCACTCTGAACAAGCAGTCAGTGATACCTCACCCTTCACACATCCCCACTCTGAACAAGCAGTCAGTGATACCTCACCCTTCACACATCCCCACTCTGAACAAGCAGTCAGTGATACCTCACCCTTCACACATCCCCACTCTGAACAAGCAGCAAGATGCAGACTAGCACAGTCACACATTAGATAAAGAATGAATCAATACATTGAGTCAAACATGATAAATATCCTATTATTACTGTAGTATTTCGAAAATGGACGGTTGAAGCAGAGTCAGACAGTGCACTGAGCAGGAATAGTAACTCAGGTCATTGTCCTTTCATCATTTATCAAACCATTAAAACCCTGACTCCCTCTGAGACACAGTAAGAAGGTGGACGATGTAAAATAGACACTACATCAGGTTGAGTTCAGAGGAGAAGGGCTGCAGTATCTTCAGGGTTATGATGAATTTCACAGACTTTTTAAACCACGGGTAAAAGAAAGCATAGATCAGAGGGTTTAGACAGGAGTTCATCTGAAAAATCCAAATTATAACAACCTGTGAAAACCAGTCGATAGGGGAAAGTGAACTGAAGTATGGAGCAAAGCAAAGCAGATAAACTACTATAACTATACTGAGAGTTTTGGCTGCTTTTCTCTCTGATTTACTTGTCTTCATCAAGTCAGACTCAATGCTCACTGAGTTGGACTTAAAGCTCCTGGCTTGGGAGATTGCAACAGTGAATATTCTTATGTAGAGAACAACTATGACACAACAAGGGCAGATAAATGAAACAAAGAGGTCAACCATCCCAGACGTGGGTGAAAATATTACCACACACAGACCAGTACAACTGTGGTAGGGATGTGGGTTACCAAAGTGGTCCACCAGGAACCAACCACAGTAAGTGAAAGAACAAATCCAGTTCAGAATACTACATGAAATAGTTCTCCTCATGGTGACCCTGGAGGGATACAGGAGTGGTTCACACACGGCAATGTAGCGGTCGACAGATATGAGAGCCAGGTTCCATATCGATGAGCAGGTAAAGATGCAGCCAGCATAGGGGACCAGAGTACACATCAGCCTGCCCAGGTACCAGCATGGGTTGGATCTGGAGATCAATTCCTGAGGTATCATCAGTGCTCCCACCAGGAGGTCGGCCAGGGCCAGGGAGAAGATCAGGACGTTGGTGGGGGTGTGGAGCTGCCTGAAGTGGGAGATGGAGATGAGGACCAGCATGTTGAGCAGCACCGTCAGCAAAGACACAAAGGAGAGGGCCGTGTAGACGAGGGCAGACTCGTTCCTGGAGCGAACCTGCGTCTGGCAGGAAGTGTTGAGCTGGCAGGACAGAAGATCTTGTATCTCCTCCTCTCCTGGCAGGGTCTGCATGAGGAGGCAAAGGAAGACAGATCAGCTCTGCCACCTCCCTGACCAACTTCACCACTAGCCTCCCCTCCTATTTATCTCTGAAAGATCAGTCCTTCAGCTTCCTCTCTGTCTCCCCTTTTCCTTGTGTCCTTCCTCCTAACTTGCATCACCATCTTCATCCCCTCCTCTTCCTCTCCCCACACCTTCCAGAACAGTCAACAAACTTCACTAATGAGCTTTATCTCTCAGTCGGCACCAGAGGAGCCACTTAGCACCTCTGTCTGTGTCTGTTTCCATGACGGTCAAACTCTCACATGCTCAAGAGCAATTAAAGGTGTTCGTAATCAAGTAGTAAATATGAACATTTGTACAACAACAAATACAAATGATGCAAAACATTTTGTTAATTGCAGTGATGGTGTTACTCTAGTCAAAACTAATGACATCTGTTTCTGATCATGTGTTGGTTGATGATCCTATGGAAATGATCTCCAGATCCAACCCCTGCTGGTACCTGGGCAGGCTGATGTGCTATCTGGTCCCCTATTCTAGTGGTGTCTTTTCTGTTTTCTCTATATGGAACCTGGCTCTCATATCTATCGACCGCTACATTGCCGTGTGTGAACCACTCCTGTATCCCTCCAGGGTCACCATGAGGAGAATTATTTTGTGCTGTTTCCTGAACTGGATTTGTTCTATGATTTACTGTGGGTGGTTAATGATGGATCACTTTGGTAACAAACTTGCATATGAAAGCTGTACTGGACTGTGCATTCTTACATTTTTACCCTACTCTAGTATTGTCGACCTCTTTGCCTCTTTTTTTTCACTGTTGCAATCTCCCAGGCCAGGAACATCAAGTCCAACTCAGTGAGCATCGAGTCTGACTTGATGAAGACAAGTAAATCAGAGAGAAAAGCAGCAAAAACTCTCAGCATACAGTGCCCTCCAAAAGTATTGGAACAGTGAGGCGAATTCCTTTATTTTTGCTGTAGACTGAAAACATTTGGGCTTGACATCAAATAATGAACGTGAGACCAGAGATCAACGTTTCAGCTTTTATTTCCAGGTATTTACATCAGGATCTGATGCACAACTAAGAAAATATCACATTTTGTTTGAATCCACCCATTTGTCATGTGATCAAAAGTATTGGAACAGATATACTTAAAACATATTTAAGTGAATAAGACTTAATATTTAGTTGCAAATCCTTTGCTTTCAATAACTGCAGCAAGTCTGTGACCCATTGACGTCACCAAACTTTTGCATTCTTCCTTTTTGATGCTTTCCCAGGCTTTCACTGCAGCCTCTTTCAGTTGTTGTTTGTTTTGTGGGGTTCCTCCCTTCAGTCTCCTCTTAAGCAGGTAAAATGCATGCTCTATAGGGTTTAAGTCTGGAGATTGACTTGGCCAGTCTAATACCTTCCATTTCTTGCCCCTGATGAACTCCTTTGTTGTTTTGGCAGTGTGTTTTGGGTCGTTATCTTGCTGCATGATGAAGGCTCTGCCAATCAGTTTGGTTGCATCTTTCCTTAAATTGGCAGACAAAATGTTTCTGTAGACTTCCGAGTTGGTTTTGCTGCTGCCATCATGTGTTACATCCTCAATGAAGATTAATGAGCCCGTCCCAGAAGAAGCCATGCAAGCCCAAGCCATGACATTACCTCCACCGTGTTTCACAGATGAGCTTGTGTGTTTGGGATCATGAGCAGTTCCTTTCTTTCTCCAAACTTTAGCCTTTCCATCACTTTGGTAAAAGTTAATCTTTGTCTCATCAGTCCATAAAACTTTGTCCCAGAATTTTTGAGGTTCATTTCTGTACTTTTTGGCAAATTCCAGCCTGGCCTTCCTATTCTTCTTGCTAATGAGTGGTTTGCATCTTCTGGTGTAGCCCTTGTACTTTTGTTCATGAAGTCTTCTGCGAACAGTAGATAGTGATACCTTCACTCCTGCCATCTGGAGGTTGTTGCTGATCTCACTAACAGTTGTTTTAGGGTCTTTCTTTACAGCTCTCACAATGTTTCTGTCATCAACTGCTGATGTTTTCCTTGGTCTACCTGTTCGACGTCTGTTACTTAGTACACCAGTAGTTTTCTTCTTCTTCAGGACATTCCAAATGGTTGTACTGGCTATGGCCAAAGTTTCTGCAATGGCTCTGATTGATTTTCCATCTTCTCTAAGACTCACAATTGCTTGTTTTTCACCCAAAGACAGCGCTCTGGTTTTCATGTTGTTTTCACCTCTGAATACAGTCTGCATAGACAAAACCTATCTTACCCAATCTGAACCTGAGTGTAGACATTAAGTGGTATTTATTGATTGAATAATGTATGTAATAGGACACACCTGGGCAACAAAACACACCTGTCAGTCACATGTTCCAATACTTTTGCTCACGTGACAAATGGGTGGGTTCGAACAAAAAGGTGATATTTTCTAATTTGTGCATCAGATCCTGATGTAAATACCTGGAAATAAAAGCTGAAACGTTGATCTCTGGTTTCACATTCATCGTTTGATGTCAAGCCCAAATGTTTTCAGTCTACAGCAAAAATAAAGGAATTGGCCTCACTGTTCCAATACTTTTGGAGGGCACTGTAGTTATAGTAGTTTATCTGCTTTGTTTTGCTCCATACTTCTGTTCACCTTTCTTTGCAGATTGGTCCTCACTGATCGCTATGATTTGGATTGCTCAGATGAACTCCTGATAAATAAAAGAGCTCTTTCCCCAATTGCCTTCTTGCAGTGTGTGCTTTTACATCTTCTGGAAGTTTATTATACGTCCCTGTCAGAAACTACGACAGTAAGTTTTAGTCATTGATAAAAAAGGGAATCAAAGATAGCTTATCATTAACAATTAAAATTAAATAAATCATACCAAACTAAAAGGTAAGAATTGAAGGGATGAACAAAGCCCTGCCAGTCACGCAATATGACCAGAGTGCAGGAAGAAGTCGTCTTCTGCTGGCCAAAAGATGGCCCTACAATCCACCATAAATTACAGGTGCCTGTAAACAACATAATTGTTTTTATAAAGTGTCTGGTTTCAATACTGAGGTGTATGAATGACACAGCAAGCCTTGTTAAGATCTCATACATAACTGCCCTGCGTGTTTACACAGCAGTTGTTGATTCGTGAAGAATAATGATTTTCTTTAACGTATACACATGTCTTGTCATTAAGGAGGTCTTAGGTTTGCTTATTTGATGATACTTGAAAGACCCTCAGAAGAGGGATGTTTCATCTTTATTTCAGATCACGTCAATTAGGCCTTGCTGCTGGTCATGTAGTGTGAGGCTAACAGTACATGTTTTATTAACTCTTTGTTTCAAACACAGCCCATGTTATGCATCCTCTTTTATCTAGTGTCCTGAACTGGATTTGTTCTATAATTTACTGTGGGTGGATAATGATGGACCACTTGGGTAACCTACATGCATATGATAGCTGTACTGGACTGTGTGTGGTATTATATTTACCCTACTCTGGTATTGTCAACCTCCTTGTTTCATTTATCTTCCCTTGTTGTGTCGTAGTTGTGCTCTCTATCCTCTAAAAGACACATTTACCTGGGAGAAACTGGGCCTTGATAGTCAAACAGTGCAACCAAAGTGTAGGAAGGAGACAACATCTGTTGGTCATATTCTAGTTTAACAGGGTTGAAACATACCTCATTAGTTTTGACCAGAGTAACACCATCACTGCAATGAACAATATGTTTTGCATCATTTGTATTTGTTGTTGTACAAGTGTTCATATTTACTACTTGATTACGAACACCTTTAATTGCTCTTGAGCATGTGAGAGTTTGAACGTCATAGAAACAGACAAACAGACAGAGGTGCTACGTGGCTCCTCTGGTGCCGACTGAGAGTTCAAGTTCATTAGTGAAGTTTGTTGACTGTTCTGGAAGGTGGGGGGAGAGGAAGAGGAGGGGATGAAGATGGTGATGCAAGTTAGGAGGAGGGCCACAAGGAAAAGGGGAGACAGAGAGGAAGCTGAAGGACTGACCTTTCTGAGATAAATAGGAGGGGAGGCTAGTGGTGAGGTGGGTCAGGGAGGTGGCAGAGCTGATCTGTCTTCCTTTGCCTCCTCATGCAGACCCTGCCAGGAGAGGAGGAGATACAAGATTTTCTGTCCTGCCAGCTCAACACTTCCTGCCAGACGCAGGTTCGCTCCAGGAACGAGTCTGCCCTCGTCTACACTGCCCTCTCCTTTGTGTCTCTGCTGACGGTGCTGCTCAACATGCTGGTCCTCATCTCAATCTCGCACTTCAGGCAGCTCCACACCCCCACCAACGTCCTGATCTTCTCCCTGGCCCTGGCCGACCTCCTGGTGGGAGCACAGATGATCCCTATGGAAATGATCACCAGATCCAACCCCTGCTGGTACCTGGGCAGGCTGATGTGCTATCTGGTCCCCTATGCCAGCGGCATCTTTACCTGCTCATCGATATGGAACCTGGCTCTCATATCTGTCGACCGCTACATCGCCGTGTGTGAACCACTCCTGTATCCCTCCAGGGTCACCATGAGGAGAACTATTTTGTTTAGTGTCCTGAACTGGATTTGTTCTATAATTTACAGCGGATGTATAATGATGGACCACATGCGTAACGTACATGTATTTGATAGCTGTACTGGACTGTGTGTGGTAATATTTTTACCCTACTCTGGTATTGTCGACCTCCTTGTCTCTTTTCTCTGCCCTTGCTGTGTCATAGTTGTTCTCTATATAAAAATATTCACTGTTGCAATCTCCCAGGCCAGGAGCATCAAGTCAAACTCATTGAGCATTGAGTCAGACTTGATGAAGACCAGTAAATCAGAGAAAAAAGCTGCAAAAACTCTCAGCACAGTTATAGTAGTTTATCTGCTTTGCTTTGCTCCATACTATTGTTCATCTTTGTCTGACAATTGGTCCTCACAGATTGTTACAATGTGGATTTATGAGATGAACTCCTGTCTCAACCCTCTGATCTATGCTTTCTTTTACCCGTGGTTTAAAAAGTCTGTGAAATGCATCATAACCCTGAAGATACTGCAGCCCTTCTCCTCTGAACTCAGCCTGATGTAGTGTCTATTTTACATCGTCCACCTTCTTACTGTGTCTCAGAGGGAGTCAGGGTTTTAATGGTTTGTTCAATGATGACATGAGAATGGCCTGAGTTACTATTACTGCTCAATGTACTGTATGACTGTGCTTCAACCGTCCATTTTAGATATATTACGGTAATCATGGGATATTTATCATATTTGACTATTTGTATTAATTCAATTCCTGCTGAGTCTGTACAGGGTGACTGTGCTAGTCTGCATCTTGCTGCTTGTTCAGAGTGGGGATGTGTGAAGGGTAAGGTATCACTGACTGCTTGTTCAGAGTGGGGATGTGTGAAGGGTGAGGTATCACTGACTGCTTGTTCAGAGTGGGGATGTGTGAAGGGTGAGGTATCACTGACTGCTTGTTCAGAGTGGGGATGTGTGAAGGGTGAGGTATCACTGACTGCTTGTTCAGAGTGGGGATGTGTGAAGGGTGAGGTATCACTGACTGCTTGTTCAGAGTGGGGATGTGTGAAGGGTGAGGTATCACTGACTGCTTGTTCAGAGTGGGGATGTGTGAAGGGTGAGGTATCACTGACTGCTTGTTCAGAGTGGGGATGTGTGAAGGGTGAGGTATCACTGACTGCTTGTTCAGAGTGGGTATGTGTGAAGGGTGAGGTATCACTGACTGCTTGTTCAGAGTGGGTATGTGTGAAGGGTGAGGTATCACTGACTGCTTGTTCAGAGTGGGGATGTGTGAAGGGTGAGGTATCACTGACTGCTTGTTCAGAGTGGGGATGTGTGAAGGGTGAGGTATCACTGACTGCTTGTAGGGAAAGCTGTAGCCATGACCCCATTACCCTGTCAACAGTCTGGCCAAGACAAACAATCACAGTTCAATCAAAAAGTGAAATGAAAAGAAATATGCAGTCAGGAAAACTAACTGGGTATTGCTAAAGGGATCCTGATTTAAAGTACTTACTTGTATTGCTAATTATTGTATTAGTGCATGAGAGCATGAATGGTATCTTATTTAGATCATCTTAAAATGACTCATCAGCAGTTTGTGTTAGAGATGTTTGTGTCTACAGCTGATTCCAGGCATGGGTGAAAAAGATTGTTAGTTTACTACTTCCTGATCTCAATAAATCTACACCACACTCTGGTTACATGTTTCATAATGTCACAGTTTTCCTGGCAAATATCTTAGTAGAGGCTCTTGTTTGCACATAAATAATGTGATTGATACTGTATGTATAAAAACACAGTTCATTACTTGACTGTATCATCAGATTGATCTGTACTAAAATATGAACATCTGAACTTATCATATTATTAATAAATCAGTTTACCAGACTGCCTGAGTCGCTGCAGTGTTTGTGTTCGTATTCTCAGTTCAACACGTATTACAGCAAACAGATGATCGGATTATTTGTCTACCAAGTTCTAGTCATTTGTCTAATCATTAAGACTCAATTAATCATGTGTGTTCCTGTAAGTGCTTGTAGTGAGAGTAAACTAATCAGTTCATTGTGTGAACACAGTCAGAAAATATGTCAAAGTGCAAAAAAAGAACAGAAATATGGAAACCTTTTATGTATTCCCATCTGCAAGTTGTGTCATGGCCTTGCCATGTCATGTATGTAATAATGTGCACTGCTTTGTCCCTGCTAAATAAACTACAAACAAACAAATAAGACTTCAAAACTCATACACCCACGCATCCAGATAGTTTTCCTAAATTGAAATTCAAGGGAAAAACAGAAGACACTTTAGCCAATGCCACACTGACCAAAGTAACAAAGAAAGTGTCATTTACATCGTTATTTATATTCATTATTCAGTATTCATATTATCAATGTTAAATAATAGGTTACATCCCATTCATCTTCCAGTCTCCACTGGCATCTTAAAAGGTAAAGCAAAAATATATATATTGTTTTTTCCAACAAAGTAGTTATCCAAGATATTCATCTGTGCAAAGTAGCTAAAGCCAACTACTACTGATAAGAAGACTGTAGTTATTTATGTACTACTGCGGTTTATTCAAATATCCAGTTGGATTTTCCTTTTTTTCTGTGTTAAAAAGGCAGATAAAAAAAAGAAAAAGCTAGTGGTATCACAAACAAATAAATAAAAAGCAAAAACAAGTGGTAAAAATATTGAGAAACGTGATGAATGGGTCGAACAGGAAACTGTTTCAGGCATACGTTCCCACATTCTGCAGCACAGCGTCAACGGAAAACATATATTAGTTCCTTTTTTTTTTTTACAGAACTTACAATTATCAACATGTGCGTGTAATATAGCTATTAACATCTCTAACACAAGTTTGCATCATTAACTGTACAGTAGGTTCAATCAAGTGGCATTTGTGACATTTTAGAATTTAGTACATGACCCAAGTAAAGCAGAAATTGGGGGAGATGGACAGCGTGTGTGTGTTTGAATGTGTGTGTGTTGCATGTGTGTGTGAGTGTGTGTGGTGGTGGTGGTTGTGGTGGTAATAGATAATTGGCAAACCAACCCAGATTCAAATGGCCTTTTCATCCTCTGCTTCAAAGGCTATATGGCTGAAACACTCACTGACATCCACAACTCAATTCTTAGTTATTTACCTACAGCTGCATTCAGTCAGTCAATTTCTTTTTTCCTTTTATTACCATTTTATTAATTAGACTATTATTTTGGTCTCTAAGGTATCTCTGTACAGTCTTGTCTATTCCTCTCTACATTTTTTCTGATTTGATTCCAACTGTTTCTATCCATCATTCTAGCCCTGATACAACTCTTATCCACCCATCCATCCACCCACCCATCCATCCATCCTTCGAACCATCCATCCATCCATCTATCCATCCACCCATCCGTTCATTCATTCATTCATCCATATGACCATCCATCCATCTGCAAACAAAAGTTGGATAGCATAACACCTTTTGGTATCTTCAATCAGAAAGAATACCAATGATGACCAAGTGTGACTGTGTCCAGACAGGCAGGACGTTGGGGGTGGGGGCCAGCCAGGAACCTCACTGGGTCTCTCTCTGTTTGTGGCTCCTACAGGTGAAGCCTGGGAGCAAGGACCGAGTTCAGGAAACACGTTGGTCTTCAGTCTGAGGAGGGGGAGGGGGGGGGGTGTGGGTGACAAACCAATGGAACCAACCAGCTTGCCGGGGATTCAAGGGGTTAGGGTTCAAAGGTCAAAGGAATAAAGTTTTCTGCTTCAAACCAGCAACAAACAAAAAGCAGGCATGAGATTCAGACAGCTGCTGTGGCTGACTTGACAGTCAGTCTGTCCTCTCACATCCTCTCACATCGTCCTCTTTGCTCTTGATCTTTTCTGCCATCCCCTTCTCCCATCTTCCTCCTCTCCTCCCGTCTTCCTTCCCTTCTCCCTTCTTCCTCCTCTCCTCCCTTCTTCTTCCTCTCCTCCTCTGTCAGCAGTCGGAGAACTCAGAGTCGTTAGCAGCTTTCCTCCGCTGGCGGATGGTCTTCTCCTCATCCTGGGGGACCAAAGAGGGCCTGTTAGCGTGAATGTCAGTGTGTGTGTGTGTGTGTGTGAGTTGAAGCGAGCGAGCGCGTGCAAGGGATTGAATGGTCTCGTGTGTGTGTGTGGACGTGTGCGCGTGTGTCTGGATGTGTGCCTGTGTGGATCTGCACGTGTGTGTGTGTGTTCGCGCGTGTTTGCATACACACCGGCTGGAAGACTCCGTTCTGGCCCCATTCTCCGGGCGAGTGGTCCTCCTGGTCCTCCTGGTCGTCGGCCTCCTCCTCTTCCTCCTCGTCCTCCTCCCCCTCCTCCTCCCGCACCGTGTCCATGCCCTCCTCCTCGTACTCCGTCAGACAGTCCGACTCCTCTGCTGAGGGGCGCGGCGCAATCCCAGTAGAGACACACGAGAGCCTTTCTATTATTTCTATCAAGACAGGCATCTTCACACAGTAACGCCAGAGAGATGTTGGCCAGAACAGACATCGCCTGAGTCTGTTTAAGTCTCTATCCAAATGAATGTTGTATCTTATTTTCGTATATCACTTTAAGTAAGATCTCAATGTATCTGTCAAAGCGAGTCAGTTTTAGGGAGTCAGTGTTAGCAAGTCAGCAATAGCGCGTCGGCGTCAGCCAGTCAGCGCTAGCCAGTCAGCGCTAGCTAGTCAACGTCAGCCAGTCAGCGCTAGCCAGTCAGCATCAGCCAGTCACTAATAGCCAGTCAGTGCTAGCCAGTCAGTGCTAGCCAGTCAGCATCAGCCAGTCACTAATAGCCAGTCATTGCTAGCCAGTCAGTGCTAGCCAGTCAGCGTCAGCCAGTCAGCGCTAGCCAGTCAGCGTCAGCCAGTCAGCGCTAGCCAGTCAGCATCAGCCAGTCAGTGCTAGCCAGTCAGTGCTAGCCAGTCAGCGTCAGCCAGTCAGCGCTAGCCAGTCAGCGTCAGCCAGTCAGCGCTAGCCAGTCAGTGCTAGCCAGTCAGCGTCAGCCAGTCAGCGCTAGCCAGTCAGTGCTAGCCAGTCAGCGTCAGCCAGTCAGCGCTAGCCAGTCAGCGCTAGCCAGTCAGTGTCAGCCAGTCAGCGCTAGCCAGTCAGCGTCAGCCAGTCAGCGCTAGCCAGTCAGCGTCAGCCAGTCAGCGCTAGCCAGTCAGCGTCGGCCAGTCAGCAATAGCGCGTCGGCGTCAGCCAGTCAGCGCTAGCCAGTCAGCGCTAGCCAGTCAGCGCTAGCCAGTCAACGTCAGCCAGTCAGCGCTAGCCAGTCAGCATCAGCCAGTCACTAATAGCCAGTCAGTGCTAGCCAGTCAGTGCTAGCCAGTCAGCGTCAGCCAGTCAGCGCTAGCCAGTCAGCGCTAGCCAGTCAGCATCAGCCAGTCAGTGCTAGCCAGTCAGTGCTAGCCAGTCAGCGTCAGCCAGTCAGCGCTAGCCAGTCAGCGTCAGACAGTCAGCGCTAGCCAGTCAGTGCTAGCCAGTCAGCGTCAGCCAGTCAGCGCTAGCCAGTCAGTGCTAGCCAGTCAGCGTCAGCCAGTCAACGCTAGCCAGTCAGCGTCAGCCAGTCAGCGTCAGGCAGTCAGCGTCAGCGTCAGCCAGTCAGCGTCAGCGCTAGCCAGTCAGCGTCAGCCAGTCAGCGCTAGCCAGTCAGTGCTAGCCAGTCAGCGTCAGCCAGTCAACGCTAGCCAGTCAGCGCTAGCCAATCAGCGTCAGGCAGTCAGCGTCAGCCAGTCAGCGCTAGCCAGTCAGCGCTAGCCAGTCAGCGTCAGCCAGTCAGCGCTAGCCAGTCAGCGCTAGCCAGTCAGCGTCAGCGCCAGCGCTAGCCAGTCAGCGCTAGCCAATCAGCATCAGCGACTGTGAGTCAGTGTTGTCTTACCGTCAGCAGCTACGTAGCTCTGGACCGGCTCAATCCTGGACACGATCTCGGCCAAGTCGGTAAAGTCCGCCCCCGGGCAGGTGCACGTCTGAGAACCAAAACACAGAAGAGTCCGAAGGATCCCGTCAGACCAACCAGGAACATCTGACATGCTCAAAGCACCTGGAGAGGTCTGTGTGTTTATTTGCGTGTGTGTGTGTGGGCGTGTTTATTTGTGCGTGTGTGTGAGACTCACGTCGGTTTTCTTGCTCTCGTTGTAGTCGGCCGAGCGGTGATCCTTCAGCATCTTGTGGATGATGTCACCGCGAGCCCAGCCCGTGAAGAGCAGCTTGCCATGCTGGTATCCCACATCCTGGAACACACGAGACACTGCTGACATGACCACTACGACGACACACAACAAGTTCACATCACTAAAGATGATATCGGCCTTGTATGGATTCTCTAAAACACAACCTTTTGTCCTGTCTTCAGGGGATTCCCTGATACCATGAATGAACAGGTGACCGTTCGGTGAGAGAAGCACAAATCTTAATCTCTCCTGTTATGAAATGTATAGAGAACACTGCAGTTCTAGAACTGGTGCTGGGCGAGGAGGAGGAGGAGGAGGAAAAGGAGGAGGCGGGCGGATGGGTTGACAAACTCACGTAGATCTCGTCGAACTTGCCAAAGTCCATGGTCTTGAAGCGGTCGATGGGCGGTCGGATGTACTCGCAGTAGGCGCTCTTCTTGACCACCTCCAGCTGACGCACGCAGGAGACGTAGGCCAGCCTGGACTGGATCTCTGCCATGTCCGGAACCTAACACAACGTCACAGCACAGGTAAGCATGTCCGAAACCTAACACAACGTCACAGCACAGGTAAGCATGTCCGGAACCTAACACAACGTCACAGCACAGGTAAGCATGTCCGAAACCTAACACAACGTCACAGCACAGGTAAGCATGTCTGGAACCTAACACAACGTCACAGCACAGGTAAGCATGTCTGGAACCTAACACAACGTCACAGCACAGGTAAGCATGTCTGGAACCTAACACAACGTCACAGCACAGGTAAGCATGTCTGGAACCTAACACAACGTCACAGCACAGGTAAGCATGTCTGGAACCTAACACAACGTCACAGCACAGGTAAGCATGTCTGGAACCTAACACAACGTCACAGCACAGGTAAGCATGTCTGGAACCTAACACAACGTCACAGCACAGGTAAGCATGTCTGAAACCTAACACAGAACCTAACACAAACGTCACAGCACAGGTAAGCATGTCTGGAACCTAACACAACGTCACAGCACAGGTAAGCATGTCTGGAACCTAACACAACGTCACAGCACAGGTAAGCATGTCCGAAACCTAACACAACGTCACAGCACAGGTAAGCATGTCCGGAACCTAACACAACGTCACAGCACAGGTAAGCATGTCTGGAACCTAACACAACGTCACAGCACGGGTAAGCATGTCTGGAACCTAACACAACGTCACAGCACGGGTAAGCATGTCTGGAACCTAACACAACGTCACAGCACAGGTAAGCATGTCCGGAACCTAACACAACGTCACAGCACAGGTAAGCATATCCGGAACCTAACACAACGTCACAGCACAGGTAAGCATGTCTGGAACCTAACACAACGTCACAGCACAGGTAAGCATGTCCGGAACCTAACACAACGTCACAGCACAGGTAAGCATGTCTGGAACCTAACACAACGTCACAGCACAGGTAAGCATGTCTGGAACCTAACACAACGTCACAGCACAGGTAAGCATGTCTGAAACCTAACACAACGTCACAGCACAGGTAAGCATGTCTGGAACCTAACACAACGTCACAGCACAGGTAAGCATGTCTGGAACCTAACACAACGTCACAGCACAGGTAAGCATGTCTGGAACCTAACACAACGTCACAGCACAGGTAAGCATGTCTGGAACCTAACACAACGTCACAGCACAGGTAAGCATGTCTGGAACCTAACACAACGTCACAGCACAGGTAAGCATGTCTGAAACCTAACACAACGTCACAGCACAGGTAAGCATGTCTGGAACCTAACACAACGTCACAGCACAGGTAAGCATGTCCGGAACCTAACACAACGTCACAGCACAGGTAAGCATGTCTGAAACCTAACACAACGTCACAGCACAGGTAAGCATGTCTGGAACCTAACACAACATCACAGCACAGGTAAGCATGTCTGGAACCTAACACAACGTCACAGCACAGGTAAGCATGTCTGGAACCTAACACAACGTCACAGCACAGGTAAGCATGTCTGGAACCTAACACAACACCACAGCACAGGTAAGCATGTCTGAAACCTAACACAACGTCACAGCACAGGTAAGCATGTCTGAAACCTAACACAACGTCACAGCACAGGTAAGCATGTCCGGAACCCAACACAACGTCACAGCACAGGTAAGCATGTCCGGAACCTAACACAACGTCACAGCACAGGTAAGCATGTCTGAAACCTAACACAACGTCACAGCACAGGTAAGCATGTCTGGAACCTAACACAACACCACAGCACAGGTAAGCATGTCTGGAACCTAACACAACGTCACAGCACAGGTAAGCATGTCTGGAACCTAACACAACGTCACAGCACAGGTAAGCATGTCTGGAACCTAACACAACGTCACAGCACAGGTAAGCATGTCTGAAACCTAACACAACGTCACAGCACAGGTAAGCATGTCTGAAACCTAACACAACGTCACAGCACAGGTAAGCATGTCCGGAACCTAACACAACGTCACAGCACAGGTAAGCATGTCCGGAACCTAACACAACGTCACAGCACAGGTAAGCATGTCTGGAACCTAACACAACGTCACAGCACAGGTAAGCATGTCTGGAACCTAACACAACACCACAGCACAGGTAAGCATGTCTGGAACCTAACACAACACCACAGCACAGGTAAGCATGTCTGAAACCTAACACAACACCACAGCACAGGTAAGCATGTCTGGAACCTAACACAACACCAGAGCACAGGTAAGCATGTCTGAAACCTAACACAACGTCACAGCACAGGTAAGCATGTCTGGAACCTAACACAACGTCACAGCACAGGTAAGCATATCTGAAACATAACACAACGTCACAGCACAGGTAAGCATGTCTGGAACCTAACACAACACCACAGCACAGGTAAGCTTGTCTGGAACCTAACACAACACCACAGCACAGGTAAGCATGTCTGGAACCTAACACAACGTCACAGCACAGGTAAGCATGTCTGGAACCTAACACAACACCACAGCACAAGTAAGCATGTCTGGAACCTAACACAACGTCACAGCACAGGTAAGCATGTCTGGAACCTAACACAACACCACAGCACAGGTAAGCATGTCTGGAACCTAACACAACACCACAGCACAGGTAAGCATGTCTGAAACCTAACACAACGTCACAGCACAGGTAAGCATGTCCGGAACCTAACACAACATCACAGCACAGGTAAGCATGTCCGGAACCTAACACAACGTCACAGCACAGGTAAGCATGTCTGAAACCTAACACAACGTCACAGCACAGGTAAGCATGTCTGGAACCTAACACAACGTCACAGCACAGGTAAGCATGTCTGGAACCTAACACAACGTCACAGCACAGGTAAGCATGTCTGAAACCTAACACAACGTCACAGCACAGGTAAGCATGTCTGGAACCTAACACAACACCACAGCACAGGTAAGCATGTCTGGAACCTAACACAACGTCACAGCACAGGTAAGCATGTCTGGAACCTAACACAACACCACAGCACAGGTAAGCATGTCTGGAACCTAACACAACACCACAGCACAGGTAAGCATGTCTGGAACCTAACACAACACCACAGCACAGGTAAGCATGTCTGAAACCTAACACAACGTCACAGCACAGGTAAGCATGTCTGGAACCTAACACAACGTCACAGCACAGGTAAGCATGTCTGAAACCTAACACAACGTCACAGCACAGGTAAGCATGTCTGGAACCTAACACAACGTCACAGCACAGGTA
Source organism: Hypomesus transpacificus (assembly GCF_021917145.1). NCBI lineage: Eukaryota > Metazoa > Chordata > Actinopteri > Osmeriformes > Osmeridae > Hypomesus > Hypomesus transpacificus. The sequence continues at coordinate 436,020 of NC_061080.1, forward strand.
AGCGTGTGACTGTGTGTGTGTGTGTGAATATGTGTATCTCTGCCATGTCTGGAACCTAACAACACCCCGAGAGGGGTGTGTGTGTTTGTGTGTGTGTGACGGTCACCAATAGTTAGTTCTTAGGACACGTACCTTCACTTTCTCAGCCCAGGGGTTGATCCGTTTCCACAGCAACCACCAGCCTGACAGGCTGTCGCCATAGTTACAGAGGTCAGTCTCGTCCTGGCTGCCTACGTCGATGGCGATCACCGTTTTGGCGCCCATGTTCCTGGCGATGTCCGCTGTGGGCCACGGGCAAACACACACGGGCAAACACACACACACACCCAGCCACACACACACACACACGTAGGAGCACATACACACAACGCGAGCCGGCAGCGTGGACAATAAAAAAAGCAGATTGGGGTTATTCTGATAGTCAGTACCAACACATCTCTACACCACTTACATGTTCAAACCCACACTACCAGTACCACATACAGCCAGGGCGCAGCATCATCTGTGTATTACAGATCACAGCAGCCAACACCTTTAGGTCTGATTCAAAATGAAGGCGTCAAATTTGGGAGAATGTTTCTTTGGGATTTTGTAAAACGCTAACGCCTCGATGGTGTGTGTTTCTAGAGTGTGAGTCGTAGCCTTGGGTTACATTCAAATATCAGTTAGTACCTTCCACAGTGTTGATCAATTGTAGGTGAGAAATAGCCGTTCATTTGCACAATTCCCATGAGCTTTTGTGATTATTACCCATCTGGCAACACTGTGGGCTAGAATGTGACGGGGGTCAATTTAGAACAGATTTTATTTTTGTCTGCGTTCGTTGTCAACGCTATGTTAACAATGTGCTCAAATAGCAGATCTTCATTTTTAGATTAGAATATATTACGGGTGAATTTCAGCATGCAGATAATCTCCAATCACTGTATGCCTGAAGTATTTCATTCTCCAGTACAAATGACCACACAGTACGGTACTAAGTAGAGACAGTGTCTTTGAAAGACATATCTTCAGTGTCTGTGAGACAGATAGGAGACTGTCAGTGGAATGTCAGGAATGTCAGCAACTACAGTGGACTGTAGAAGAACATTTCCTCTTGTGAACACAGAAAGGACAAGGCAGACTGGGGTCATTTGGTTTTACTGATTGAGAAGTAAAGTGTCTCAGTAGGACACTGATACCTATTCCAACTTTTGATTTCAAAGCCCAGAAATATTTTTGTTCCTGCTCCCAATTGTTCTTCTCCACCAATCAGACACCAGGGAGCCCACCAGAACCAATAACAATCCTATATGATGCTATTACCCCAACCTGATACACTACACAGACGGCGCACAACGAGCCAATCAGGAACATGTTCAAAACACGCACACTAGCAGGTCTATGTTCCCCAACAGTCTTGGGGGGGGGGGGGGGGGAGGCAGTGTCAGTTTCCGTGACATGTACGGGGTCAAGTATAAGCCTTTGTCATTCGTTCTCAGATTGGGGAAAAAGATTCAACACACCACTCAGAAACTACCCTCCATGACCTCAACCACGCTCCGCCCCTCCATACTACTTACCCATGGACCACATACTGTATTCACCCCCACCTCCACCTGTACCTTCCCCCTCCAGGGAGGTGGAGAGGCTGGCAGGGGGGGGAGGGGGCAGGGGGATGGGGCTGGGAGGGGTGGGGGGTGGATCTGTTCTCTCTACTTGCCTGGCAGGTTGTTGATGTAGCCACCATCCATGAGCAAGTTGCCATCTTTGGGGTCGCACAGGGGGGGCAGGTACCCCGACAGGGTCATGCTCGCCCGCACATACCGCCACAGTGAGCCTGGCACACCGGGAGGAAGGAGGGAGGAGGAGGAGGAAGGGGGATAACATCTCAATAATGTTGCCGCTGGGTTAGTTAGCGAAACGCAGTCCACAAACCCTGTGTTGGGGGGCGGTGAGAAGGAGTACAGTTACCCTGACTCCCCCCCCCGCCAACGGTGGAAATGTAGAAACTGCTCACCTCCAAACTCAGGTCTGCACCTGTTCAAAACTCTCCGTGCCCCGTGCAGAGACCTGTGTGTGTGTGTGCAAGTGTGTGCGTGTGTGTGTGCGTGTGTGTGTGTGGGGTGTGTGTGTGTGTGCGTGTGTGTGTGTGTGAGAGGACGGGGTCTCTACACAGGGTAAAAGAGAGAACTGACGTGGCGTCACAGAGAGTACTGGGGTAAACTTGAGATCCCTGAAATCCGCTCCACCAACAACAACCCTTACAACTGCCCCTTACAGAATCAAAAACACTGTCTTATTCTTAACACTTTTTCTCAGCTTCTCTGTGTGCTGAGACAGCACTGACAAATTTGACAATCTCTGATTGTTAAGCACTGTTGGGTGTGTTGAGGTGGGCCAGTGTTTGGGGACCTCACATTGAACATTTCAGGAGAAACCAGCCTGCCCTATCCTGAGTTCTCTGTCATGCAGTACCACTCCGGTCCAGCAGAGGGCAGCGATAAGACGGGGGCAAGCCGGGGCTGCATGGGTTGGAAGGAGAATGAGCACCACAGAAAAAGAAGATGGTGCAACTGTGCTCGTAGTTTGAAGTAAGGGGGAGGTGATAGCGGAGTTTCTCAACATTTACTTCTGTGGGGTGAAAAAGTTTAAGAAGGAGTCCGTACAAAAATAAACTTTTGCAGACTAACAATGTTCTTCACAGACCTATTTTGGTCACATGCTACCCAGAAACAACCGCTGCTTCTTACTTGAGTCTTCAGAAAGTAGTTTTGTTGTTGTTGTAAACACATACCAGATGGTTGTGTTTTGCTAAGAGGGAAGAGTAGGATCCAGAACACTTTCATATAAAAACAAAAAAAAGCAGAAAAATCAATTATATATAAATATGAAAAGGGTATGCCAACGACTGCCATCGATATATATTTAGGGAAAATATATAGATGAGCATATCAAACACAATTACTGCACAGGCCACATGCACATAGATGCAAGCAAAGCGAGGGTGAAGACAAGGTGCTTGTGATAAAGCGTCAACATGTCCTGTAGGTCGGTGGCAAACGCCGGAAGCTAAGCACAGATCCATACAGTTTGTGCATTCCTTGGTGTGACAGAACAGGACCAAGCCATGGACACGGTGGATGGACTCAGAGAGAAAGGGATGACAAACCATATCAAATGGAGAAAAAGCAAGGAACCTCGGTCGTTTTTCCACAGCCAACACTTCACGCACACCAAAACACCTGATGTGCTCTTGGTGTTATCGTGCCTAACCCTAACCCTTGAGCGGCCGGCTCTTCTCAAAAACAGCTGTGTGCGCTTCATCTTGCGTCTCAAAGTGGAACTCCCGTCCGAAAAGAATCAAAGCGTACCACCTAGCCTGCCACAAGTCTACAGTCTGAACAGACTGATTCCTCACTCTATGACTCAGTCTGAACAGACTGACTCCTCACTCTATGACTTAGTCTGAACAGACTGACTCCCCACTCTATGACTCAGTCTGAACAGACTGACTCACCACTCTATGAAAAAACTGTGACTCTGTAGACAGATTATATGACTCTTTAAAAAGATTAAATGACTTTAAACGGGTGGTTTGCCTCTCAAAATCAGATTCCATAACTCTCTGAACAAATTCAATGACTCTAATCAGAGGATTTGACTCTGAACAATCACTAGGACTCTGTTAACAGGTGATTTGACTCTGTGAACAGACTCTGACTCTCTAAAATGATTCTCTGATTCCTTAACATAACTCTGCTTCACTTCAAGGGGGCTGAGACCCAAGCACAAAGCTTTCTGAGTAAAGTGGGGAAAAAAAGCAACAAGCGTGGAAAGGACTTGGAAAGCTGGTGAATCATTGTAGGGAAAAGCGAGTGTGTGTGTCAGCCAAGTGCCAGAACTGTGGAGATGAGGAGGGAGGTGGAGGTGGAACCTAGCAGGACGACCGACCACAAGAAGCAGGGGCCATCTTGCACCTCTCTCTCTCTGACCCATTCGTATGACTGACTCTGGAGGTGGGTGGGGGCAGGGCTAAACCAATCAGGGACTAGAGTATCGGGATGTGTGACTAGGAGAATGTGAGGCCAATTTGAATGGAGTGAACGGGCTGTCAAGTGGTTGGGTAGGCAGGCTGAATGTGTCCCTCTACTCACACATTATGACATACCCAGAGGTAAGCTATAGCAAAATCCTGTTCATGTGGTATTGCTAACATTCCTTCCAAACCATGGGCTCCCAATGTCCAACTGGTCAGGGTGGGGGGTGGTTAAAGGGGGGGGGGGGGGGGTGTAAGGGAAAAAAGGTTGAGAGGGTGAGAGACGGAACTAGAGGACGTAGGAGGGTAGCTCGAGTTGGTTGATTGTCTTTTTTAGTTTTTTCGTTCATTTGTTGTTCCCCCCCCCCCCCCCACCACCGGGAGGGAGCGGAGTTTGAACTCTGACCTGGGACATTGTTGACATAGCAACCGTCCACAAGCAAGTGGCCATCCTTGGGGTCGCAGAGGGGGGGCAGGTAGGGGGTGTAGGAGGCGCTGGCTCTGACATAGCGCCACACGCAGCCTGTCAGAGGGGAGATGGAGAATGAGAGGAGGAGGAAGAGGAGCAGGAGCACGTCAAACACATGAGAGGAGGAGGAAGAGGAGCAGGAGCACGTCAAACACATGGGGGGAGGGAGGGAGGGAGGGAGAGAGAGAGAGAGGGGGAGAGAGGGAGGGAGGGAGGGGGAGAGAGGGAGGGAGAGAGAGGGGGGGAGGGGGAGAGGGGGAGGGATGGAGGGGGAGAGAGGGAGGGGGAGGGGGGGAGAGAGGGAGAGGGAGGGGGGGAGGGGGAGAGGGAGGGAGGGAGGGAGGGGGAGAGCGGGAGGGAGGGGAGAGAGGGAGGGGGAGAGGGGGAGAGAGGAAGGGAGGGAGAGAGAGGGAGAGAGCGAAGGGGAGAGAGAGGAGTGAGGAGGGAGGGATTGGGAGAGAGATAGAGAGGAGTGAGAGAGAGATAGAGAGAGAGAGAGAGAGAGAGAGAGAGAGAGAGAGAGAGAGAGAGAGAGAGAGAGAGAGAGAGAGAGAGAGATTGAAGGCAGCGAGGGACAGAGGTAGAAGGCAGAGGGCAGGAGGCAGCAGAAGGGATGAAGATGGCAGAGGGGGGAATAGCATTTATACACACAACCTGATCATCCTCTATCTAGAAGCCACGGTCACTTCTGGTACAGACAGGCAGTTCAAAAAGACATTTTGACAACATGGATGGTTGGAATTCTACCCGTCAGCTCAGGGCCAGCTCTAGTGTGCCCGCTTGGTGTTGGTGTTTAGTTGGCGTGTTTTTGGTGCACGTTGTTTTTCATTAGCGTGGTTATGTAGATAACAGAACCGACAAGAAGCCAGAGGGAAAGGGCGAGAAAATAGAGAAAGACACAGCTCGGGAGAGAGAGAGCAAGAAAGAGAGATCCAGATATCTAGAAGTCCGGTTGACAGGTAAGCTGGCGTGCAGAGAGAGCAGGACATAGACACTGACTGACATAGTAACCTTGGTAACAGCCTAGTGCTACTGGCGGCCATCTTGAATAACCCGTGAGAGACTTTCCGTTAGAACTACACTACAGCGACACAGTGTTCTCAGTTGGAACTGGAGTGAGAAATGTTCAAATTACAACCAAGAGCCCACTGCTGCCTGGCCTGATTGTGTGGGCGAGCGTGGGAGTGCACCACGCATATATGTGTGTGGGGGAACATCAGAAACATGACTGGGTCTAAGGAGGCGAGGGAGGGAAAGAGGAAGGAGGGAGGGAGGGACGGAAGGAAGCAGGAGAGGACGGAGGGAAAGAGGGAGAGAGCGAAGGGGCGAACTAAGTAGAAAGCAGGAGGCTAGGGGAGAAGTGTTCTGGACCCTACTTGTTGACGAGGACGGGAGAGATGAGAGAGGGGCTACTATGCCTAAACATGAGCGCTACGTGACAGCCTTCTGCATGAAACTCGGTCTAGTGGGACCAGCCCCAAGTTAAAGTTACTAGAGCAGGGTGCTAGCAGGGGTGGTGCTAGCAGGGGCGTACACACAAAGAAAAGTATTAAAACAATACAAATAATGAAAGGTGTGAAAGATCTATGTGTTGACATGAAGAAAAACTGGAAAAGATGTTGTAATGATATCTGACTCAGGAGTTGGAGAATGATGGGAGAGAGAGAGAGAGAGAGAGAGAGAGAGAGAGAGAGAGAGAGAGAGAGAGAGAGAGAGAGAGGGAGAGAGTGAGTGAGAGGAAAGCTGGGTCCTAGCAGTTAGTGCATACACACATGCCAAGATGCAATTCCAGGCATTCATGTGGGATTCAAAAAGATGACCCCACAACCTTAAACAACCCCCCCCAAATCCAGCATCAGCTAATATCCAGATAGTACATTATTTTAGAGTTGCCAAATCAAGGCTTTTCCAAATACAAGCCAATTGTTTTTATTAGGTAACCGGAAACAATAATGAATAAAAAATAACAATAAAGCTCAAATGAGCTGGATTTGGGGGGAGGGGGGCTACCCTAGCTACAGTTGGGAGGGGTGCCTATTCTCACTCAGTCATTCATTACTCCTTCAAGAAGCAGATACAGTCACACAATCAGTCAATGGATGCAGAGACACAGACACGAGGATCCATAACTATAGTTATCTAGAACAACACTATACTAGCCCATAACCCACTAGAAATTATATAGATACATGTTACGGCCACATGTTTATGTATATTTATATGTGTGATGAAAAATGTGTTTATCTGCAATTGTGAATGTTGTTACAGTTTTTTATGTTTAGAATTATACGCAGCATGGTTTTCTAGACCTACAGAGTGAACTCTCTCTCTCTCGTCATTAGTGTAGGGTTAACACACTGGAACAAGGGTTAGGAACTCAACACATGTAAACCAGTGGTGAGCATATTTAAGAAGAGAGAGACTGGAGGAGATTAGATGAATACCCATGCTTTCACTCAGTTAGACCCGTGTCGTCTGGGGCAGAGACGCAGGGAGGAGACTGGAGGGTTTAAGGCTGTCAGTGGGGGTTAAAATGGACCCTGTCTCTAACTGAAATTCACAACTTGTAACAAATGTACGCGTCTATGTGTGTGTGTGTCTGTGTGTTCAGAATGTTTGAGAGCGTGCGTGTCGGACTACAGGACACTGATCACAACTATCAAAGCCCTATCAGTCCTAAATCCTGATTCGGTCCCTGTTCGGTGCTCATATCTAACGCTGAGAGGAACAGAGACTACAGTCAGCCAATCATAAACAGCAATAGTGAAGGAGGGGAGGGGCCTCGGGTGGGAGTCAGCTGTCAATCACTCACCATCCTGGTGCACACGCATGGCTGAGGCTGTGATGTCAGTGGTGACGTTGAAGTATGGCAGCCATAGGTCCTGGGCACACACACACACACACATGTGTAATTATGTACACACACACACACACACACACACACACGTGTAATTATGTACACACACACACGTGTAATTATGTACACACACACACACACACAAACACGTGTAATTATGTACACACACACACACACACGTGTAATTATGTACACACACACGTGTAATTATGTACACACACACACACGTGTAATTATGTACACACACACACACACACACACGTGTAATTATGTACACACACACACGTGTAATTATGTACACACACACACACACACACACAAACACGTGTAATTATGTACACACACACACACACGTGTAATTATGTACACACACACACACACGTGTAATTATGTACACACACACACACGTGTAATTATGTACACACACACACACACACACGTGTAATTATGTACACACACACACGTGTAATTATGTACACACACACACACACACGTGTAGTTATGTACACACACACACACACACACAGAGAACAGCACACACAATCCTTGGCAGTGAGCACTCACCTCAGCTTGCTTGTCCTGGAACACCTTGGAGATGCTGGTGTTGAAGGCGGAGCCAGAGAACATGGAGGTGATGGGATAGGTCAGGTCCAGGACCGTCTTAAACACTGAGTTCATCGCCTTAGACGGACGGAGAGAGATAGAGGATGGGGGAGAGGGAGAGATAGAGGGAGAGGGAAAGGGAGAAAGGGAGAGAAAGAGGGGGGAAAAGGACAACAAGAGAGACAAAGAGACAGACCTCTTACAATTCTGACTGATCAAGGTCCCACGTGCGCAGAGCACACAGAGAGGCGTGTGCTGGGGGGCCACAGGAAGTGGCAGAGACCGACCTTGGACCACTCGCGCGCCCTCTGCTTGGTCCTGACGGCGCTCCGCTCCTCCGCGTACAGCGCCCCGATGAACGAGCCGATGGAAGTCCCGCCCACGATGTCGATGGGAATCCCCGCTTCCTCCATGGCCTTGATCACGCCCACGTGGGAGCAGCCTCTGGCAGATTGACAGGGAGAAACAACCAATCACAAGCCACATCTGCATGAAAGTTCAACATAAGATCAACTTTATTGTCCAATAAATCCACATAGAGCTCACTTACTTACAAGCTGATTTCCATGCTATGAGCTACTTACTTGGCCAGGCCAGGCTGGTTTAAGCTTAAGGCTCTCAAAGACCTTAAGTCCTAATACTTTAGCTACTTCAACTTTATAATACCTGAAAAGGTATTAGTCAGTCCCGGAATCATTAATTACAGGCGCACAAACTGTATGTTAGCCCAACCACACAGTACTACTGTATTAACACTCACAATCTCATTCCTCTCTCCCGAGCATTTGAGATGTTGTTACTGTACTTGAGACGTATTTGGGAGTCAGGTGGCTGAGCGGTTAGGGAATCGAGCTAGTAATCAAAAGGTTGCCAGTTCGATTCCCGGCCGTGCTAAATGACGCGCCATTGGGCAAGGCACTTTATTTTACGATGCTCTGCTCACCTGGCCCCGCCCCCTCCCAGCACCAGGGCGATGCTGTTCCCCGTCAGGACTCGGGCCAGCCGGGAGAAGTCGCTGTGCCGGTCTGCTGTCTTCTCAAACACCTTCTCGTACACCTCCCTCTGAGGGACACACACACACACAAAGTCACACCACGCACACAGTCACACACACACACAGTCACACACACACAAAGTCACACCACGCACACAGTCACACACACACACAGTCACACACAAAGTCACACCACGCACACAGACAGAACATCCTCGCCCCGCCTCCTCCCTCCTGTCCCCCCCCCCCCCTCACCAGCTTGGCAGGGCCCCGTCTGGAGAACACCCTGCGGGGGCACCTCAGGTGCAGGTGTCCGGAGCACCAGCTCCTCATGTTCAGCCACTCCACCGTCCTGGAAGGCCCCGGCCCGTCCTCCCTGTGCAGCAGCACCAGCTGCTTCAGCGCCCGCACCGCCGTGTTCTCCAGCATCTGCTCCAGCTGAGGGGGGAGGGAGGGAGAGAGAGAGCAAGAGAGAGGTAACAACCCTCAGTGAACCTGCACCAACAACCAGAGAGTAACCCACTGAACACTAGAGCCCGACCGATTTATCGGCGGGCCGATATTATCGGTCGATATTAGGAATTTTCCACACTACCGGTATCGGCATTTATAATGGCCGATATTTTTTTAATTGGCCTTCACAATACAAACAAACACACAAGGTACAAAATCAAGGCTCAAAATGGCCTATAAATGAAGAAAAAAAAGGACAATACGAAGACGAAACACCCTTCGACACCACTCGTGTTTAGAACGCCTAAAGCCCCTACAACCAGCTGATCCAGCCAGAGTCGGGCAGAGTGTTGTTTATGTTTTGTTACTCGTTTCTGGATAGAAAAAAATATATCAGCCGATATATATCGGAATGTCGGATTTTTAAATAACCAAATATTTGTATCGGTATCGGTCTTAAAAATCCTTTATCGTCAGGCTCTACTGAACATACCTGTCCACTACCTTCCCTCCCCATCTTCCATCCATCCCCCACCTCCTGCAACCCCAACACCAGCCTCCTGTCCCCTCCCCCAATCCTCCAGCCCCCAGCCCCCAGGCCCCACCTGGCCCAGGGCAGGCTCCTGGTCTCCCAGGCCCACGATGAGGATGCAGTCGGCCTGGCGGATGCAGCGCTGGGTCCAGGGGGTCATGCTGCTGTCTGTCTGGTATAGGACGATCCTGTTGATGTCCTCCTGCTGGGCCAGCCAGCCCGACAGACGGTACTCATGGATACTGGAGGGGGGGGGGGGAGGGGGGGAGGAGAGAGGGAGAGGAAGGGTACGGAAGGAGGACAGAGAGCAAGGAAGATTGGGAGGGAGCAAGGGAAGGAGGGGAGAGGGTAATCAAGAACGACAGGATGAGGAGCAATCAAGAGTCAGCGAGGGAGGAGGAGTAAACGACAGAAATCAGAAGACCCAATCCAAAAGTTTCCTCTCCTCACCTGTCCAGGGCTGAAGCCCCCAGGCGCTCTCTGATGATGTCACTGGTGAGCAGCAGGGTGGGTCCTGAACACACACACACAAGCCTGCGTTAACGGAGCTGGTGTTTTTTAACGTTTCACCGAGTGTGTGGGTGTGTGGGTGTCAGTGCCCTGCGCTGTGCGGCTGTGTGTGGGCGTGTACCGATGGCACTGAGGGCGTGGCTGAGCTCTAGGTTGAAGGCGTTGATTGGCACGTCGTCGCAGACAGGCAGCACGGCCACGGTGGAGAGGTTACTGGCCGGGTTGGTGACGTCGGGGCTGGACGCCACGCTGGACAGGCCTAGCGCTGAACCTGCAGCGGAGAGAGTGTGTGTGTGTGAGGGTGTGTGTGAGGGTGTGTGTGTGAGGGAGTGTGTGTGTGGGAGTGTGTGTGTGGGAGTGTGTGTGTGTGAGAGTGAGTGTGTATAAGAGTGTGAGTGTGTACATTTGAGTATGTGTGTCTGAGAGAATTTGTGTGTGTAAAAATGTGTGTGTGTGAGTGTGTGTCTCACCTGAGAAGGGACCACGGGCCTGCTGCAGGTTCCCCAGTATCTTCTGACCCAGCAGGTGGATCAGCCTGGTCACCACCTGCAGAACACACACACACACCAGGATCTCAAAGTCAGGTTCCGGTGGAGTAGAACGAGGGTTCAGTCAGAGGGCTCCTGTAGCGGAGGTCAGAGGTCAGGGGTCAGGGGTACCTGAGGGTAGCGTCTCTTGATGTTGTTGAGGGTCCCCTCTGGGAGCTTGACCAGCTCCGTGTCTCTGACGGCGTGGACGGTGGTGGCTCGAGGCTGTCTGGTCAGAGCCTCCACCTGGATCACGGTTCAAACGTTACTTTTGATTTTGAAATCGTTTTGGGTTCAAATGTTGACGTTCATTTGAGACTGGAGTGATGCTTGTGTTCTCTAGAAGTACATATGCCTATGTGTGTGTCTGTGTGGTTCCTCACCACTCCTATGAGGTCTCCTCGTCCGTACTCCCCCACCAGCTCCTTCTTGCCGTTGGCCTTGCGGATGACCGAACGCAGACGCCCGTTCAGGACGATGTAGGTGCAGTCTGATTGGTCGTCCTGTCTGAGGGGGCGGGAGGAAGGAATTTACTGTTGTATTGTACTTCTTCAAGCCCAGCCAATCCCTGCCCAGCCCAGCCCAGCCCAGCCAATCCCTGCCCAGCCCAGCCCCACCAGTACCTGTACAGAGCCCTGCCGGCCTCCACGGCCATCCAGTCGATGGCGAAGTCCATCTGCCTGACGAAGGGGGACATGCGGATGGCCACGGTGTGGGCGGCGCTCAGCACCACGCTGGGCTGCTCCCTCATGATCCTGCAGGGGGCGACACAGAGAACACCGTCAGCGCTGCCTGCTGAGGAACCGACGCCTGGATTCGTGTCTCTCGCCGTGTTAAGACTGCACCAGTGTGTGTGTGCGTGTGTGAAGTTATGTTCAGCAGTCTCCGATGTAGCCTACTGGCCCCGCCTGCGAGGGTTCCCAGACTCACTCGTAAAAGTCGGACTTGGAGATCTTGAGGAAGGTGCAGTCGCGCACGGCCTTGATGGTGAAGATGAGGGGCTCTCCCGTCAGCACGGCCAGCTGGCCCACCATCTCCCCGGGCTGGGTGATGAACAAGCACACCGCCTCCTGCTTGTCGATCATGCGCTGGTACACATGGAGGCAGCCGGACAGGACGAAGTGGAGACTCACGTCCTAGAGAGAGAGATAGAAGGGGCGGGGAGAAAGTAGGAGAGAGAGATTGAATGAGAGAGAGAGGGAGAGAGAGAGTGGGGGGGAGTAGGAGAGATTGAATAAGCGAGAGAGAGAGAGAGAGAGAGAGAGAGAGAGAGAGAGAGAGAGAGAGAGAGGGGGGAGAATTAGGAGAGAGAAAAGGAATAAGAGTGAAGGAGAGAGCGAATGAGAGAGAGAGAGAGAGAGAGAGAGAGAGAGAGAGAGAGAGAGAGAGGGGTGAGGGTGAGAGAGAAAGTAGGAGAGAGAGATTGAATGAGAGTGAGGGAGAGTGAGGGACAGAGTGAATGAGAGAGAGAGGGGGGGGGAGAAAGTAAGAGAGAGAGAGAGTTTGATTGAGAGTGAGGGAGAGAGAGAGAGTGGGGGAGTGAGGGTGAGAGAGTTTGTAGGAGGGAGAGAAATTGAATAAGAGTGAGGGAGAGAGTGAATAAGAGAGAGAGAGATAGAGAGGGGGGGGGGTGACAAGGAAAGACGTAATGGAGGGAGGTGAACAGCGACAGGACGAGAGGGAAGGGGGAGACAGTGGGTGTGGTAACAGTCCTGTCTCAGTGTGGACGGCAGCTGATATTGTGGTTGGGGATGCGTGTCTGTTCTGAGCCTGGGGCGGGCCAGTACCTGGTCTCCTTGTTTGGCCAGCACAGCTCCAGCCTTGGCATGGTGCAGGGTCACCCTCCCATTCAACAGAGATGGGTCCTGAGAGGACAGGACAGAGGGGAGGGAGGGGGGAGGGAAAGGAGGAGGAGCGAGAGAGGAGGAGAGAGAGGGGGAAGAGAGAGAGAGGGGGAAGAGAGAGCGAGGAAAGGAGGAGGAGCGAGAGAGGAAGAGAGAGAGGGGGAAGAGAGAGAGAGGGGGAGGAGAGAGCGTGGGAAAGGAGGAGGAGCGAGAGAGAGAGGGGGAAGAGAGAGAGGGGGAAGAGAGAGAGAGGGGGAAGAGAGAGCGAGGGAAAGGAGGAGGAGCGAGAGAGGAGAGAGAGGGAGCAGAGAGAGAGAGGGGGAGGAGAGAGCGTGGGAAAGGAGGAGGAGCGAGAGAGGAAGAGAGAGAGGGGGAAGAGAGAGAGAGGGGGAAGAGAGAGCGAGGAAAGGAGGAGGAGCGAGAGAGGAAGAGAGAGAGGGGGAAGAGAGAGAGAGGGGGAAGAGAGAGCGAGGGAAAGGAGGAGGAGCGAGAGAGGAAGAGAGAGAGGGGGAAGAGAGAGAGAGGGGAAGGAGAGAGCGAGGGAAAGGAGGAGGAGCGAGAGAGGAAGAGAGAGAGGGGGAAGAGAGAGAGAGGGGGAAGAGAGAGCGAGGGAAAGGAGGAGGAGCGAGAGAGGAAGAGAGAGAGGGGGAAGAGAGAGAGAGGGGGAAGAGAGAGCGAGGGAAAGGAGGAGGAGCGAGAGAGGAAGAGAGAGAGGGGGAAGAGAGAGAGAGGGGGAAGAGAGAGCGAGGGAAAGGAGGAGGAGCGAGAGAGGAAGAGAGAGAGGGGGAAGAGAGAGAGAGGGGGAAGAGAGAGCGAGGAAAGGAGGAGGAGCGAGAGAGGAAGAGAGAGAGGGGGAAGAGAGAGAGAGGGGAAGGAGAGAGCGTGGGAAAGGAGGAGGAGCGAGAGAGGAAGAGAGAGAGGGGGAAGAGAGAGAGAGGGGGAGGAGAGAAAGAGGGGGAGGGGGGGGGGAGAAATGAAAGAGGGAGGGATTGAGAAGAAGAATGATGAAACCCTCTCGCGGGGCTGCAACCTTGTGTGGGCTCTGTCTCTACTGGTTGGCAGCCTGACAAGAGGACAGAGTAGGCCCACGCAGAGAGGTCGTCTCTGGACACAGAAACAGACATTGACAGCAAACTACAGCAGTCTTCAAATGTCACACCCAACTTCACCGTCTTGTGTGGTCCGCAAAACATCTCACAAACGACACTTCTGATTTTTCGCTGCTTGCGCCAATCATATCATCTGTTTTCACGCGTCTTTCACCCGAGGTCTTTCAGATGTACACTGACTAGAACCCAAAGGTCATCGTCGCTCTCGTTCACTAGCGACAACCACCTGCACTTTCAAAATAAAAGTCCCTCTCCGGCGCTGTGCGGGTACCTCGATCCTCATGAGCTTGAGGAGCTCCTTCTGGGCCTCCTCGAACAGGGCGGGGCTGGGATGGCCCGGGAGGGGCCCGTACCCGCCCTCAGGCCCCGCCTCCTCCTCGGGGTAGAGGTACACACCCGAGGGAACGTCGTCCACCGTCACCTTCCTCTCCCGCTGGTCAGACTGGAGGGAGGGAGGAAGGGAGGCTGTTAGAGTCTGGGGGAATCTGAGGGTCTGGATAAGAGATTAATGTCTGGGGGAATCTGAGGGTTTGGATAAGAGACTCATGTCTGGTCAAGTCTGAGTGAGTTTGAAAATAAAACAGCTAAATGAGAGGCTCGGTCTGAGATATGGAGGATCAAGGACAATGCGTTATCATTTTATGTCTATGGATGTGTGTGTGTCTGTGGGGTGTGTGTTTGTCCTGTGTCTGTGGGTGTGTCTGTGGGGTGTGTGTGTGTGTGTGTGTCTGTGGGTGTGTGTGTGTCTGTGGGTGGAGTCTGTTGGTGTGTGTGTGTGTGTCTGTGGGGTGTGTGTGTGTCTGTGGGGTGTGTGTGTGTGCGCTGACCCGCGTGAAGGCGGGGGGGGGGTGTTGCCGTCCTCTGCAGACACGGAGATGCGCCCTCGCTCGTACGCCATGTCGAAGTCTGAACGCAGGCCCTTCTGCATACCTGCAGGGACACAGAGCACACAGGGTCACCTAGCCAGCTCAGGGGAGAGAGAGACATGGACAGAGAGAGAGAGAGAGAGAGAGAGAGAGAGAGAGAGAGAGAGAGAGAGAGAGAGAGAGAGAGAGAGAGAGAGGGAAGAGGAAAAGAGAGAGGGATGCCACCAAGAAAGACAGAAAGGAAGGAGAGAGAGCAAAAGTGGAGAGGGGG
Organism: Hypomesus transpacificus; assembly: GCF_021917145.1. NCBI lineage: Eukaryota > Metazoa > Chordata > Actinopteri > Osmeriformes > Osmeridae > Hypomesus > Hypomesus transpacificus. The sequence continues at coordinate 451,073 of NC_061080.1, forward strand.
AAGGACAGGGAGGGAAGGGGGGATGGAGCCAGGTGAAAGGTGCTGCTCACAGGCAATGTCTACAGGCATGGAGATGGTCCTGCTCAGGGTTGGCACGGTGGTGCCGTCCTTTCCATGGTCCCCTGCTGCACGCACACGCACACACACACACACAGGTCAGACGACACAGCATTTACTATGGCCGTTTCACCTCATCGTCACATGATGTGTAAATACTTTAAGTTTCCCTCTCAAACTCCCCACCCTCACCAATCCCTTCTGTTTGTCTCCCTCTCAGCTTCCCAGCCTCCCTCTCACCCAGCCTCCCTCTCTCCCAGCCTCCCTCCCAGCCTCCCTCCCAGCCTCCCTCCCAGCCTCCCTCCCTCCCAGCCTCCCTCTCTCCCAGCCTCTCCCCCAGCCTCTCTCCCAGCCTCTCTCCCAGGCTCCCTCCCAGCCTCACCTGGAGTGTCCCCCTTCACGGCGGCCTCCCCGGTGTTCCTCGGTCACCGTCAGGCTGCCGAAGCGCTTGCTGTGGCGGACCGGGCTGGTGCGCGTCTGGTGGGGTGAGAGGGGCAGCAGGCGCAGGGCCTGCATCTCCTGCAGGACAGAGAGAGAGAGAGAGAGAGAGATAGAGAGAGAAAGAGATAGAGAGATAGAGAGAGAGAGAGAGAGAGAGAGAGGGGGGAGAGAGAGAGATAGAGGGAGAGAGAGAGAGAGAGAGAGAGAGAGAGAGAGAGAGAGAGAGAGAGAGAGAGGGGGGGGGGGGGGGGGGAGAGAATCAAAAAGTGAATCAAAGAGGGTTAGACGAGGATGTTGGACGACTGGAGTGTGACTCATGTGAAGTCCACATGCTGTGTGTGTGTGTGTGTGACACCTACATGGCTAAAGAGCTCGTTGGTGAGGCCCAGGTAGTTGTGCAGGGCCAGCACGGTGACTCTCTGTAGGCGGACCATGATGATCTGCAACAGACATGAAGAGGGAAAGTAAGATGGCTGCAGCGTACGCACACACACACACGCACACACACAGCTCACCTGTATCACACAGTCACATACACACACACACACACAGCTCACCTGTATCACACAGTCACACACACACACACACAGCTCACCTGTATCACCCAGTCACATACACACACATACACACGCACAGCTCACCTGTATCACACAGTCACATACACACGCACAGCTCATCTGTATCACACAGTCACATACACACGCACACACACAGCTCACCTGTATCACACAGTCACATACACACACACACACAGCTCACCTGTATCACACAGTCACATACACACACACACAGCTCACCTGTATCACACAGTCACACACACACACACACACAGTCACACACACACACAGCTCACCTGCACCACCCTGACAAGGCTTTCGGGGGTACTTTTCAAAGATGGAGAGGAAGGCCTCAACCGGTAGACGTAGAACAGTGGACACCTCGGCCGCCCGTGCCGACACTGTCTTGTATGGCTTCTGGTGGCCCTGGAACACACACACACATATATCTGTCAACAATATTATCAATATATTTGTATCAGCAACAGTGTTTTTATGTATAATACTTGTATTTCCTGTGGTATCACAATTAGATTAGAGTTTGAGGATGGGAGAAATTAATATTTTGACAGTAATTTTCATTGTTTGAGTGAGCTTGATTTCTTATCGAACACATTCAATAGAAGTTACGACATGTCTTCATCCAAAGGGGGATTTGAACCACAACCACTGTGAATGATGTGTCACATGTTCCTCCGTACTGAAGTGACCAATCAAAAGTACAGTCCAAGTTCACGTCCGAAAACGTGACGACAGTTGATGAGTCAAACAGGAAGTGACATCTTATCTTACGGTGATGACATCCAGGATGCTGAGGAGGCTGTGGACACTGTCGCCGGGGTAGACCTCCTTGACGACGCCATCCTTGCCATCCTGGAGACATGAGACAACGGTGGGGTTTGTTACGCGCACACACACATAAGCACACACACACATACACAAGCACACACTTCTAAACCAACAGATAAGACATAAAAATATTTAACAAATATAATTCAGACATGCTTTCCTGTCATTGCTCTGTACCAGATCATGGCTGCCCGGCCAATTAGCTTAACAACAGAGGCCAACAGACTGATGCAAGCACTAATCTGTCAACAGGTTTGTCTCTTTAATCCCGGGAGCTTTCTAATGACATTGTTTGTTTAGGTAGGTGTCAGATTCGTTTGGTTCCTGGTTCAGATTTTAGCACTTGAAAACTTCACACGTTTGATTGCTCTTGTGCCTGTGAGACTTTTACAGTCATGCAAGCAGACAAACAGACCATTAGGACAGACAGAGGTGCTAAATGGCTCCTCTGGTGCCGACTGACAGTTAAAGCTCATTAGTGAAGTTGGTTGAGATTTCCGATAGGGTGGGGGCTGAGGGGGTGATGAAGACAGGAAGGAAAGGAAGGTGGAAGGATTCAAGGTAAAAGGTAACGGGCTTCTAATGGTTTGACACTTCATCTCATTCAAGTACGTGTCTTGTTGCAAAAGCCCTTTACTTTGATAAAGCAAGTAGGCTAAATGATTTATGAAACTACAGTATGAATAAGCACCGGTCATTATGTTATGCATCTTAGAGATCATTTTAATTATACTATAAAATTGGCATACACATGTTGGATATGCATATGTTTCTATTTTTTTATTGTAATTGTATTATTTTTATGATGATGATGATAATTATTATATATTTTACTAACATTTTGTGTCTGTTACAGTACAGGTTTTATAATAAAAACAAATCAGAAATGTATCATATTATGCATCTTAGAGTTAAAAGGAGAAACTGGCCCTTGATATTCAAAGTGTAGGAAGGAGATGCCATCTGCTGGTTATATTCTAGTTTAACAGGATAGAAAGAGACTTCATCACTTTGGACCAGAGTTGCATCAGAACAGCAATTAACAATACGTTTTGCGTCATTTGTGTTTGTTGTTGTAAAAGTGTTCATATTTAATACTTTAGAGATTAATAACACCTTTGATTGCTCTTGAGCATGTGATAGTTTGACCATCATGGAAACAGACAAACAGACAGAGGTGCTAAATGGTTCCTCTGGTGCCGACTGAGAGTTCAAGCTCATTAGTGAAGTTTGTTGACTATGCTGGTAGATGGAACTGTCATATTCTAAATATACATGTTAGATATACGTATGTAAATAATTTGTTAGTGTATAAAAAATAGGGAAATTAATATCATATATTTTACTAAACCTTTTGTGTCTGTTACAATACACGTTAAATGATATAATTATCTCAACCACGACCCACGCTTACAAACACACACACACGTACACACACGCACACACACACACGTACACACCCACACACATGTACACACACACACCCACGTACAAACACACCCACACACACACAGCTCACCTGTCCGGTAAGGCACAGTTCCAGCTTGCCGTCCTGTACGACGTAGATGCTGCTGTCCGGCTGCCCCGGCCGGAACACGTACTCCCCCTGCTGGAACTTGAGGAACACCATGTGCTTACACAGCTCCAGGAACAGAGGCTTCTCAAAGTGGCCCAGCACCCTGGAGGTCAGGAGGTCACACACACACACACACACACAGATATGTACACAGACGCACACACACACACACACACAGTTATCCAGATTTCATCACTGTTAAAACGACCACACAGTGGTCTTACGTACACACTATACTGTAACACGTGAGCGGTACATAGCAATGTATGATGCTATTAGGGATGGGCATAATTAATCGACGATCGATTATCGATCATTAAGAATTTCGTCGATGACATTATTTGTTCATCGATAAAACTAATGAGTGTTCCGTTGCATAGTTGAGTCTTGAAGGAATGCAATGGATTTTGCTATGTGGCAGGATTTAAAAATTTTACCAAGCAAAGCCAATGTTTAGAGAAAAAAAAACGCCACAAGCCTACTCAGTTACGAGTTTCCATGTATTTCAAAAGTAAACATGAAGAGGTCACGGCGAAGTGTGGCGTGAGACCATTTTGACTTAAAAATTACTTTGTTCATTGCCAACACTGCAAAGCTAAGTATAAATACAACTCCTCCACGACTCAAATGATGTAGCTACCACTTGAAGAACGTAGCTACATCCGACCCTGGTTAGCGGCGGTGCATCCTTCTCTCTGTGTTAGCACGGAGGAGCTGCGATGCACAACGAGCAGAGACAATTACCCAACGGATCTGCAAGTCCATCGAGATGGATATGCTACCCTTAAATATTATTGAGGGCGAAAGTTTTTATGAAGTTTTGTTAATTAGCCGGGAAAAAACGAGGGTCAGTTGTGTTTGAGCACAGGCTTCTAGCTGTTGTCTCCGCTTCTAGGAGTTACAGAAATAGTTGTTTTTCTTGTAATAGCGACAGATCTCAATGTGGAAACACGCTGTGTTTCTTCTATTTTCACTGCATTTTAATATAGCCTATAAATAGTTAATTTTAATATAAAAATGTTAATGATTAATCGAAAATCGATCGTTAATTCTCCCAACGATCGATTAAGACAATTTAGTCGAATGCCCATCCCTAGATGCTATAATACATACATAGATACACACACACACATATATATATAAATGGTAGTCATATTTTAAGACATCTCCATAGACACACACCCCCCCCCTCCACACACCCCCCCCCCAGCCCCCCCCCCCCCCCCCCCCCCCTCCACACCCCCCCCCCCCAGCCCCCCCCCCCCCCCCTCCACACCCCCCCCCCAGCCCCCCCCCTCCACACACACCCCCAGCCCCCCCCCCCCCCTCCACACACCCCCCCAGCCCCCCCCCCCCCCTCCACACACCCCCCCCAGCCCCCCCCCCCCTCCACACACCCCCCCAGCCCCCCCCCCCCCCCCCCCCCCTGCGTGCGTACCTGACGTTCTTCAGCATGTACAGCACCTCGGAGGGCAGGTGGGAGTTGGCCACGTCAAACTCCGTCAGGTCGGCCTCCAGCACGGAAGGAGGAGGCTCCTTGGCCTGCAGGATGGGGACCTCTTTCTTAAAACGCAGGATCCTGGAGGGGGGGGGGGGGCAGGAAATGATGGAATTGTTATTTCAAACTCGTCTTCACTGACTTAACTGAACTGGAATCTGACCCGGACCCTCTGCTAGCTAGACTATATTGTGCTTTTCATTTTTGTTTGTGTCTGTTAGAACTCTTCTCAGAAGATCTGTTGGCATAACGATGTTTCAATTTCAGTACCGCAAGTTTCACAAAAAGGATATGTCAATATTTCTGTTTGTGGTAAGGTCTGCATGCATACTTTTTGGCAATGTTTAACATCTTCTGCTTCTTCTTGAGGCGCGGGCGGGAGGAGGAAGCTGTCCCCACAAGAGAAGATGTAGACTGAGACACCTGGGGGAGAGAGAGAGACAGAGAGACAAGGAGAGAGAGACAAAGAGAGAGACAAAGAAAGAGACAAAGAGAGAGACAAAGAAAGAGAGACAGAGAGAGACAGAGAAAGACAGAGAGAGACAGAGAGAGACAGAGACAGAGAGAGACAAAGAGAGACAGAGAGAGAGAGAGACAACAAGAGAAAGACAGAGACAAAGAGAGACAGAGAGAGACAGAGAGAGACAGAGAAAGACAGAGAGAGACAGAGACAGAGAGAGACAAAGAGAGACAGAGAGAGACAGAGAGAGACAGAGACAGAGAGAGACAGAGAGAGACAGAGAGAGAGAGAGAGAGAGACAGAGAGAGACAGAGAGAGACAGAGAGAGACAGAGTGTCGACAGGTCAAGGTCGTAAAGTGAACTTCATGCAGTTCTATGTTGTAACATCACTTCAGCTACAGACTGCAACTGGCCATAGGGGCTGACCTTGCGCATGATCTTCCTCCCATAGAACATGACCTTGTCCCTCTTACGGAAGCGGTATTTAGGAGCCTCCTGGGCCTCGATGTCTGAGAGATGGAGAGAGAGAGACAGAGAGAGAGAGAGAGAGAGAGAAAGAAAGGAGAGTAGAGAGAGGAGAAAGAGAGGAAAGAGAGAAAATTCTTATTGAAAACCGAACTGAAGTGAGTGAATGAGAAGGTCTTATAAGGTCAACAGACTGCTGGGGGGAGACCAGCGTCTGACCAAAGAGAGGAGACGAGGGGAGCAGGAGGAGGGAGACTGACTTCGTAGCTGGATCCTGCGCAGGACGAAGAAGATGAGGATGGCGATGAGGATGATGGCGAATCCCGCGCCGATCACCATGCCAACCATCTGGAGAGAGCGGGGGGGGGGGGGGGGGGGGGGGGCGGAGGGAGAGAGACGGAGGGGGAGCGGTGAGTGAGATGGACGCAGAGTCAGGTAGAGAGGGAGGGAGGGAGCAGAACGATCACAATACCGCCGTGACACCAAGAACAGTCCATAACAAGACCCCCCCCCCCCCCCCCCCCCGAGTGACACTGACCATGCTCGTCTGTAGCTCTTCCTCCACAAACGCCTTGATGTGGTGGTTAAACCCTTCCTGCGATTGGAACAGAACACACATCAATCAAGGACCACTTCCGACCTTCCCTTAGGACCACAGTTAGAAGGTCCCTGGTCGCCGCCCGGTGAGAGCAGCTGTCTGAAAGCAGCTGCTGCGTCCGTCCTGCTTACGAGACATCTGACGTGGCTCTCTGAGTACAGCTTGGGAACTCCCTTTTCGCCGCACTTTGACCCCACACCGACCCCGGTTCATAACCCCCCCCCCCCCCCCCCCATCATCCTCTCCCTCTCTCTATCCCTTTATCATTCTGGTGATCCCCCCCTCTACCCTGGCCAGGTTCACTTCCAAAAGGCTTGATGTAGGCTGCTGTCTACTGACGCTGACAAAGGCCCCTGGCTGGGGTAGAGGGCTGCTGTCTACTGACGCTGACACAGGCCCCTGGCTGGGGTAGAGGGCTGCTGTCTACTGACGCTGACAAAGGCCCATGGCCAGGGCGAGGGCTGCTGTCTACTGACGCTGACACAGGCCCCTGGCTGGGGTAGAGGGCTGCTGTCTACTGACGCTGACACAGGCCCCTGGCTGGGGTAGAGGGCTGCTGTCTACTGACGCTGACACAGGCTCCTGGCCGGGGCGAGGGCTGCTGTCTACTGACGCTGACAAAGGCCCCTGGCTGGGGTAGAGGGCTGCTGTCTACTGACGCTGACAAAGGCCCCTGGCCGGGGCGAGGGCTGCTGTCTACTGACGCTGACACAGGCCCCTGGCCGGGGCGAGGGCTGCTGTCTACTGACGCTGACAAAGGCCCCTGGCTGGGGTAGAGGGCTGCTGTCTACTGACGCTGACAAAGGCCCCTGGCCAGGGCGAGGGCTGCTGTCTACTGACGCTGACACAGGCCCCTGGCTGGGGTAGAGGGCTGCTGTCTACTGACGCTGACACAGGCCCCTGGCTGGGGTAGAGGGCTGCTGTCTACTGACGATGACACAGGCCCCTGGCCGGGGTAGAGGGCTGCTGTCTACTGACGCTGACACAGGCCCCTGGCTGGGGTAGAGGGCTGCTGTCTACTGACGCTGACACAGGCCCCTGGCCGGGGTAGAGGGCTGCTGTCTACTGACGCTGACACAGGCCCCTGGCCGGGGTAGAGGGCTGGTGTGGGAGCGGCTGGCTCCTGTCTGTGTGTGGAGGTCTGTGGATGGAGAGTCTACCAAGGCCTGGGGGGGTTTGGCAAGAGATCTGGTTTAATCTGGTTTCACTGTAATCAGATCTGAGAGGACGAGGGAGGAAGGAAGACGGGGAGATAGAGAGAGAGAGAGAGAGTATACATTCTAGATTCACTCATCCGAGGCACACAAAGGTCGGACACAGAACAGATCCACTCAGATCCGCTCCTCTACTGCAGGCCTCTCCCTGCCAGATCAATAAGACTCTTATCTCTGTCGTCTACTCTGTAGCATTTTCCAGCCAAAGGACGTTCCTGGTCCCAAGTCCTGATTAAGGCTGTGACTCACATCGGGAGCCAAGAGATATGAATCTGTGTGATAAGCCTGTTGTGTTAGGAGCATTAAAAACTAAATGACTGGGGTGAGGCCAAAGTCGACCGTAGGCTTTTGGAAATCTAGCTCTTAGACAGTCAAGTGACTGGAAAGGAAATACAAGGCTGTTCAGTTATTGATGAGGCAGCACTTTATCTGTATCTCTCTAACTCACTCTCTCTTCTTCACACTGAAGGCAAAGGGAGTAACTACTTGAGTGAAGGATCGCGTGGGTCCATCTCTGGTGTGTGTGTATGTGTTTTCTGACCTCTGGGGTATCTTCTTGGACCTCCTGTTCCGAGGCGCTCTGTCCCATTCTAACCCCGCGTCTTCACAGGGCTGGTCCATCAACGGCCACTGGCAACACACACATACACACACACACATACACACACACAGGAAACAGTCATCATCAAGCGAGAGATTCCACATGCCAGACAAACGTGTTGGCACACTGAACAGACACAGGAAAACGATAAAGCCAAACAATGGGATGAAGATGGGAGCCTAAATATAAATTGGTCTTCTCGGTATGGGTATAACTCATTTGACTGCAGATCAAGAGGTCACTGGGTCAAATCTCCCCTGTGCGTAGCTTGGGATCAAAGTGTCAGCTAACTAACAACATTATTATTATAAGCGGCAATGCACAGGCTGGATTTAAACGTTTCATGAGAGAGGCTTAGCCGGTGCTACAGGCTACCGTCCAGACAAAGATGTACTGTGCGCTGTATGGACACACCCCCCCTACCCCCTTCCCCCCATTAAAGCTGACGTCACTGTGTTGATGACCGCACGGTCTCACCCGGGCCATTCTGACACACCCCCCCTACCCCCTTCCCCCCATTAAAGCTGACGTCACTGTGTTGATGACCGCACGGTCTCACCCGGGCCATTCTGACACACCCCCCCTACCCCCTTCCCCCCATTAAAGCTGACGTCACTGTGTTGATGACCGCACGGTCTCACCCGGGCCATTCTGACACACCCCCCCCCTACCCCCTTCCCCCCATTAAAGCTGACGTCACTGTGTTGATGACCGCACGGTCTCACCCGGGCCATTCTGACACACCCCCCCCTACCCCCTTCCCCCCATTAAAGCTGACGTCACTGTGTTGATGACCGCACGGTCTCACCCGGGCCATTCTGACACACCCCCCCTACCCCCTTCCCCCCATTAAAGCTGACGTCACTGTGTTGATGACCGCACGGTCTCACCCGGGCCATTCTGACACACCCCCCCTACCCCCTTCCCCCCATTAAAGCTGACGTCACTGTGTTGATGACCGCACGGTCTCACCCGGGCCATTCTGACACACAATCCTGCCCAGATGATTCCATCCCCCTCTCTCCACCCATTCATCTCTTCCGTCCATCTCTCCCCTTCTCTCCATCCCCCTCTCATCTCTCCCCTCCTCTCCATCCCCCTCTCATCTCCCTATCCCTCTCCATCCCCCTCTCATCTCCCTATCCCTCTCCATCCCCCTCTCATCTCCCTATCCCTTTCCATCCCCCTCTCATCTCTCCCCTCCTCTCCATCCCCCTCTCATCTCTCCCCTCCTCTCCATCCCCCTCTCATCTCCCTATCCCTCTCCATCCCCCTCTCATCTCTCCCCTCCTCTCCATCCCCCTTTCATCTCCCCTCCTCTCCATCCCCCTCTCATCTCTCCCCTCCTCTCCATCCCCCTCTCATCTCCCTATCCCTCTCCATCCCCCTCTCATCTCCCTATCCCTCTCCATCCCCCTCTCATCTCCCTATCCCTCTCCATCCCCCTCTCATCTCCCTATCCCTCTCCATCCCCCTCTCATCTCCCTATCCCTCTCCATCCCCCTCTCATCTCCCTATCCCTCTCCATCCCCAGAGCATGATCCTCTTACACCCACGATTTGGGTTGTTTCTCCTGGGATTTAGTCTAGGCCTACTAAACGGACTACTGTCCTCTTGTACTACCCTCCCTCCCTCCATCCCTTCCCTTCCTCTCTCTCTCTCTCTCTCTCTCTCTTCTTGTCCATCTCTCTCTCTCTCTGACCCACTTCCTCTCTTCCTCCCATCCTCCTCACCTCCTTCTCCCCCTTTCTTTCCTGCTCTCCCCTCCTTCTCTTTCCCTTGCGTCCCGCTCGTCCCCACCGTTCATATACCGATCGATCGACTCCACGAGCCCAGTGGAATGAGACCTAGTTCCCAAACATTAGTCACGTGCTCCCTCCCTGGACACAGCCATTATCTGCCAACATCTCCCCCAACAGCGCCCGGCCTCTTGTCTCCGCCACAGACAAACAAACCAAGCAGCAGAGCCGTGCTCAGCCTTGCCCTTCCCAAACAGAACCCTGCTCCCATCACGGATCTCCTCCAAATCTCCGCCTTGGAACGCGTCAGAGAGACATGTTGGAGCGAGACCAAAGCAAGTTGGTGAAACGCGACGCCACACACAAGGATCGTGAACCTTTAACGGCGGCCCCTGGTGTCGTTCTGCACTTTTATAATCTCCGATATAACTCCTATGGGAGCATGATGCACACGTACAGATTAGGCCTCAATCTGTGCAGAGATGGTCGTGTCTGCGTTTCAGGGAGTAAAGCAGGATGTGGGCTGGTTAGCGACAAGTTAAACAAACCAGCAAGGACGTTCCTTCTTGCTGTTCTCGTTGTGTTCTAGAACCACAGTGCCTGCATATCTTTATCTATCTCTGTGAGCTATTTGTTCTCTCTATTCTCTTCTCCTCCCTCTCTGGTCTCTCAATCTCTCTCTCTCTCTCTCTCTCTCTCTCTCTCTCTCTCTAGGTTCTATAATTCTGGTTAGCCTCGTACGACCAAACACTTCACTGGACACTAAACTGAAAAGCGCTTCCTTGCAGTGGTCAGAAGTGCACGTTACAGCGAAAACACCACGGAAATCCCGAATCAGCCCGGTGAAGAAACCCTTCCTTTTGTTACAAAATAAATGGTTTCCTGGCACAGTGAAGAAATACTGTGGGGCTTATAAAGAATGCAGGCCAGCCCATACAGGCCTATACACGGTATCACGGCCCAACACAAAATATATAATCCACAAGTTGATGTTAAGAAAAATTGCCTTACTAACTCAGTTAGTAAAAATACAAATATGAAAATAAATAACTAACCCTACAGAGTTTGACCCCTACAAGAGCTGCAATGTCCTGCCCTGTAGGCTACACTACTCATATTACTGTGTGACCAGCTTAGCGTGCGCTCCACCGTGTGTTTTACAGTTCTAGTTGGCCTATTGTTACTACACAGGTCATAGTAATAAGAGCTACCATGTCATAAAACTTTAATTACTTGAATTAATCCATATTGTCGGTGTACACATTATTTATAATATAGTGTATAGTCTATAACCTTGATATAGATCCTAAATACTGTCACCTCTAACAGAAGCAGACACTTCTGACCTTGCCAGCCTTCTCAGTGCCTTGCTGAGCTGACGTGCTGACTTGCCCACGCCCGCCCGCACCGGCCTGTGTCTGTCCTAGCCTTGCAGCTTGACGACCGTATCCGCATTGTCCTGCAGATACAATGCTGCCAGTGTAGACATGCCCCTCAGTATGAATCCTCCACACACAGACACACACTGATCCAGGGGCAGCTCCTTCCATAGGGCGGCTCTAACAGCTAGCGACATGCTGGCTTTTCTTCCCGGACAAAAAACAAAACAACAATTTAAAAAAAAAAGCAACGTATATTATATACCTCGAGTGTTTGAGAGAAGACCACGATGGAATCAATTATGGATAACTTTGATCAATCTTCTTCCTCCATTTGTCATTGAAATGTCTTTCTCCTGTAGAGCTGGATGGCTCGATATTGACTGGTAACTCTTTGGCAACTAGGGAATACAACAACTCGATCTTAAACGCCAGGCCATGAACTACTGAGAACAGAAACCAGACACAAGCTGGTTTCAATGTAGCCTTGTGACCTTTACTCTTGAAAGCACAACATTAGCACCATAAACAGTTAAAAGGTTAGCTTTTCCCCCCCTCTACATACATATATGTCATAACACTGTTATAATCTGTCAATTATCGATGCCCAAGGGCCAAATAAACGACGAAGGACAAGGAAATACGGTCAAAGGTAATGTGTCCAGTCAATGGCTGAGGCCAGGACAGATCAGGTTTCAAAGCCAAAATAGTTTGAGTAGTTTGTAACCGTCTGGTGTTGTCTTTCCCATCACTTATAAATCAAAGGCCCGGTTTGACGGTGTACTAACAATTATGTATTGCTGTAGCAATAAAACTCCTCTTAATCAGAAAGGATAGGCCTGGCCTTTATATTTCTTATTTAGCCGCATTCTGAATGCTGTCCTGCGCATAACGGACTTGCATTGGTGCAGCTTTCTAATAAATCTGTGAAAATCATGTAAAAAAGGCTGTCCACTCGAACTGTTATGGCTTTGTTGTGCCCATCATCTTCCTCCCACCCAAAGCACCCTTTCCGGATATCTGTGTATTTTAATGCAGTAATGTCGGTAGTGGCTTTAGCTAGATTGCTAAACTACTCTACAATACTAGGCCGGTTTACACGCTTTACAACAGAAGGCAAAAATCCCGACATCTGCTGTTGCTCAAAGAGGGTCTACCCCCAGAGATATCCCCTCCTTGTGCGGATGCTAGCATCCAAGCATTAGGTGATGCTATCAGCTAAAATACAGCAGAAGCTATATCATTCTTCTACAGCTTGTAATTAACTATAATGTATTTTCTGAATAACTGTTTTTTAAATATATGTTAATATGATACTGCTGAGTTAAAACTGTTTCAGGGGAACACTCATTGTGAACGGACAAGATCGTGAGGATGTTTGTGACCTCCGCAGGGACACCGCAGAGCTAATATTGACATGCCTCGGACAGCACTGTGCTATCCGAAGTGACACTTGTCTCGAGTTCCCACGGTTGTAATAGACAAATACACATCGTTTTCACAAGTATTATACGCATTCGTATTTTGGTTAGAAGCCGAACTATTTACTCTATACTGTAAAAGGGCGTTACAGTAAAATAACGTTACCTGAAACGCGTGGTTCTTGTTAATCGTTGCTGTCAAACAACAGACATAGCGGAAATCATCGGTAACTAAGCCCCTCCCACCTTTCTTTCAACAACACCTGGCAAATCAAAAAAGAGCAAAAACTCAGATTTTAACCAATTAACATCAAGGGATGAGTCAATGGCCATATATCCCACCTACTTTTAAGTAAACATACAAATTCAAGCCAACCACAGTGCAAGGTTGAGAAGGGCACAGTCACGATTATTTTTTCATTGGTGTTTACATCAGTGACTGACGAGCGAGCTAACCAATGAACACAACAGACTACATGAGAAGACTGAAGTTTTTCATGTTGGTTATTGTTAACCATTCTTTGATAAATTACTTGGGACTGTTAATAGTATGACTAAATGTAATAGTAAATTTAACATTTTGAATCAGATAATCTGATTATTTGGGAAGGCCATGGCAACCTTTGGCAAATAACAGATAAAGGGAAACTTATTACACCCCCCTATTCCATTAATGTAACAGATAAGTGGACACATTACTGTAGTACTAAAGTGACTCATTCAATTATTACAAGTTATTTCAAATATATGTATTACTTTACTATATCTACAATAGTTCTGATAAAGCAAAAAGATTCATAGTGTCTATCACTTTTTAAACACAGTTGTGGAGAAATGTATCGACTTCTTCGTTCATGGAACAACGAGGTACAGTCTAAAATGAGCTTACACTGCCACCTAGTGGCAATGAATTAATACTGCATCAATACTGCAAGTCTGGGAAAACTTAAAACTACATGAACAAATTACACAGAATCCCAAAGAAATGCAGATCCACGAGGATTTTCGGTAAAATATGAGGTGTTTATTGAATTAGTTGTTGGTGAGATTACAGGTCAGTGATGGGCTTGTGTGGCCAATAGGGATTCTTGACCTTGTCCAGTTTGGTCTCTGGGAAAGTGTCGTTGAGATCATCAATGGTCATCTGGTCGAAGGGGATCATGTTTCTGAACTTCTCCAACTGTAAAAATGAATAAAAATAAAAAGAGAGAGAGAAAGATGGGAGGAGTATAAGAGAGAGAGAATCGCGATCAGGGATGAACGGAGAGAGTACTTGATAGGTGTGTGAGAGTTTGTGTGTAAATTAGTGAGTCCTGTTAACACTTTATAGACAATCACCTCCTTCTCATACTGAGTGATGCGAGCCTTGGATGCCTCAATGTAGGCCACGGCTGCTTTGTCCTATGGGGAAAAAGTTAAAGGTCACCACAAACGACCACGATCCAGACAACCAAAACACTAAACTAAGACCTGGGTTGATAAAAAAAAATATATATATATCTTGAGATTTTAAACACTCACCGCTACTGCCTCCTGTGCATCAATGGCGCTGGTCTGTGTGTCAACAGGCACAGGTATCTGCAAAGCACTGAACTGTGGGGATGGAGAAGAGAAGGGATGACGTAGGGATGCAAATTTACATTTATTCATTTAGCAGACGCTTTTATCCAAAGCGACTTCCAAGAGAGAGCTTTACAAAGTGCATAGGTCACTGATAATAACAACAAGATAGCCCCACAGCATTGCGGGTAGTCAAAAACAAGAAGTACATATTGTGAACAACCAAAAAATAGTGCTCAAGGGAAGAAACCATAAGAGCATGTAGTTAAACAAGTTAAAATTACACAACATTATTCTCCAAGTGCAGGTGTACCTGTAGGAAAGCAATAAAAATAAGATTAACTAAAATAGAATACAACAGTTTAAATCAGCTACCACTAACCAACAAGAGCAACAGTCTAACTGTCTAAATCTAACAGTCTAAATTAACCAATTAAAATCAGAAGAACCAATCCAGCAGTAGAAGAGAGACCAAGAAGGTGGCTTGACTTGTATCTTCGCTGATTGAAAACTTGGACCAACAGGCTACCCTGATTTGGTGGTGAAGCAGGAACTCGTGTTCCGACAATGGCCGGGTTTCCCAGATTCGTTAAGAAGCTCTTAACGTTAAGAGCGTTTTAAGAACGTTCTAAGGGCGCTCTCGAACGCTCTTAGGACGTTTCAGAAGATCTTAGCGTTAAGAGCTTGTTAGAGTTGTTAGCGTGAGCGGCCTCATTATCGTCCATTCAAACTCGCTAATGTTCCAGACCCCATTATCGTCCACAACCGTTTCTTCCGTTAATTTCTTAAAGATATGCAGCAGCAACGAACGAAAGCAAATCACCGATATGTACACATCTTATATTGCTGCCCACCAAATTACAGCTTCTTACTATGAGATTTGATTATGTAAATACGCTCTCAAACCGTATGTGCGGCATCTGCCTTCCGCAGATTCAAACTTGACATTTCTCCATTGAAAGTGGTTGGGTGGACGATAATGGGACCCCCTGGCTAACTGCTAAAATCAGGAAAATACAATTTCTAGGCATATCCTTTTTGGATTTTAAAACCGGAATGTTATAATCTATATGTGTGTATCTATACGTTAAAGTACAATTCTGTGACATA
Source organism: Hypomesus transpacificus (assembly GCF_021917145.1). Lineage (NCBI taxonomy): Eukaryota > Metazoa > Chordata > Actinopteri > Osmeriformes > Osmeridae > Hypomesus > Hypomesus transpacificus. The sequence goes on from NC_061080.1 coordinate 466,599, forward strand.
ACGTTTTAAATTTGTATTATATCGACATTTTGGTCAAATTTGTAACGAGCGTCGAGAGCTAGGTGGACGATAATGGGACCCCTGCTAACTGCTGTGGAAGCCAGATATCTGTCAGGTGAGTTTTTGTTCGACCTTACCTTCTTCTCAAACTCGTCTACCATGCCAGCCCTAGCGACAGCTGTCTTGTAGTAGGCCCAGTCAATCTCCACTGGCTTCTCTGGAAGGCCAGCGAGCCTGTTAACCGAGTGAGGGAGAATAAGTCAACAAGGCGCTACTGACGGAGAGAAAAACCTGTTTGGTGTGTGTTTGAGGGGATAGAGTGAGAGGCAGCTAAATCTTTTTTTGCGTTTTGGACGTCCATATGGACGTCCATAGACTGACGGCGATGGCTGCTGATCTTTGCATGGATGGACGGACGGCGATGCTGTTCAGAGTGCCGTCCATAGAGGGAGCATATATTTTGGACGGCGTCATAGCCGTCCATATGGACGGCGATGCTGTTCAGAGTGCCGTCCATAGAGGAAGCAGATATTTTGGACGGCGATGGATTAGCAGGGACGTCCCTCGTGCCGTCCATAGAGGGAGCAGATATTTTGGACGGCGTCATAGCCGTCCATATGGACGGCGATGCTGTTCAGAGTGCCGTCCATAGAGGGAGCATATATTTTGGACGGCGATGGATTGAATGTTTAGCAGGCTGTTGAGCTAACAGAACTGCCGAAGGCTACCATAGCATGTAGCTAGCTACATTAACTTTGGATGACTCAATCTTTTGTCAAGTTAATTTGTATGAATTGCATGTTAGTGCAATATTTACGCCTTTATTCTGTTTTTTTTACATAATCAGCAGTATGATCTCATGACAATATAGACTTGAAAAACAATATGTTATGGTTTGGGTTTGCCTATAGGCTACATTTATTTTAATTATTTCGAGAATTGTTAATAAAGACTCATTTAAAATGTTAACATTGTGTTATGACCCTATGAAATACATTGCCATTTAGGTCTTTTAAACCGTCAGTTTAAAGTGTTTTATGGGTGGATTTGAAGCCACCAGTCAGTAGCTCCAATCTTGCGCACGAACTTTGCGCACGGAGACAAACGCAAAACAACAAACACTCGCTTGGAGCGGAGACCAATGCAAAACACAATACGATGTGTTGAGCCAAACCAAAGCCGTCAAAGGCTACCATGAATGTAGCTACAGCAACCGTGGATGACTCAATAAGTTTTGTCACGTTATTTTGTATTAATTGCATTTAAGTGAAGGCTATATATTTACGCCTTTATTTTATTTTTAACATACAAAAGTAGGCCAATCAACAATATAATCTCATGACAATACAGACTTGAAAAACAATATGTTATAGGGTTTGCCTAGATATAGGCTACATATATTTTAAATATTTCGAGAATTGTTAATAAAGACTCAATTAAGATTTTAACATTGTGTTATGACCCTATGAAATACATTGCCCTTTAGGTCTTTGAAGCCGTCAGTTTAAAGTGTTTTATGGGTGGATTTGGAGCCACCAGTCAGTAGCTCCAATGTTGCGCACGAACCACTTTGAGCGGAGACAAATGCAAAACGTAATAGCCTATGGGCCTAACACTCCAAATTTTAAATTTTTAAATGAGTCTTTATTAACAATTCTCGAAATAATTAAAATATATGTAGCCTATAGGCAAACCCAAACCATAACATATTGTTTTTCAAGTCTATATTGTCATGAGATCATACTGCTGATTATGTAAAAAAAACAGAATAAAGGCGTAAATATTGCACTAACATGCAATTCATACAAATTAACTTGACAAAAGATTGAGTCATCCAAAGTTAATGTAGCTAGCTACATGCTATGGTAGCCTTCGGCAGTTCTGTTAGCTCAACAGCCTGCTAAACATTCAATCCATCGCCGTCCAAAATATATGCTCCCTCTATGGACGGCACTCTGAACAGCATCGCCGTCCATATGGACGGCTATGACGCCGTCCAAAATATCTGCTCCCTCTATGGACGGCACGAGGGACGTCCCTGCTAATCCATCGCCGTCCAAAATATCTGCTTCCTCTATGGACGGCACTCTGAACAGCATCGCCGTCCATATGGACGGCTATGACGCCGTCCAAAATATATGCTCCCTCTATGGACGGCACTCTGAACAGCATCGCCGTCCGTCCATCCATGCAAAGATCAGCAGCCATCGCCGTCAGTCTATGGACGTCCATATGGACGTCCAAAACGCAAAAAAAGATTTAGCTCCTACTGGATAGAGTCAGGGCCTCCGAGTGAGGGACTGAGAGACCAAACAATGGATGAGGAAATAGCTGGTGAGTACGGTAAAGCTTGGCTACTGACTTGGCAGAGATTGCATCGCTGCGGGTCTTCAGGGCGTTGAACATGCTCCTCTGGTTGGGGGGTACGCGCTCGGCGAACGCCACCCAGTCAATGGCTTTCAGGGCCGCGCGGCGAATAGATGTCCTCACCATCTGCGGGGTACATAGGCGGAGGAGAAGAGTCATAAGTGTATTGGAATTCTGTCCGCTGACTGACAATATAAACTCATGAATTGCCAGTATTGTCAACCAGTGTAACAATGTGACAGGTAGGACTAAAAGGCTATTCATGTAGCTAGCCATCTTGAATACAGTAGGTCATTTGCCACTGTTTGGGTTAAGTAGGTTACGTAAGTATCTGCTATTATTACTCGGTGGTGACTGGCGATTTAAACAACTCATTTCTAGAAAGTTCAAATTAAGCCCTCCGAAAACGTTCAATATAGGAACTCGCACAACATGTTATTTGTTAATTGTTCAATGCAGCAAAGCTAGCTAGCATGTCACAAAACGTGACGGGCCGATTCATTTAAACGTAGCTTGAAAGCCAAGGTCAGAATGTTCTCCGTCGCGACTAATGCAAATTAGGAAATTGAACGTGCTTGGTCATTTACAATGCACGCATCAAAACACTAAAGTTGTAAATGTCTCTTTGAATGTCAGAAAACTATTTAAATACAATGTATACATTGAAGAGAAGCTAGCGGGCTTACAACTCACCTTAGCAGCGAAATGTCCGAGATGTCCACGCACACTGCGCAAATGTGGAAGTCGACTTATTTCATGTATAAGATTCCTCAGCTTTATCATAATGCTGCCCTCTATCGTGTTGGAAGATGATTGCAAGCACATTTGGACCCATTGCAGGTCCGTTTCGCAACTGGTACCCAAGTCAGGAAATGATAAACTCATTCCTCAAATACGCTCTAAAATTGTCATATTACATGTCTTAAATAAAACCATCAGTTACAAGTGTTTTATCACGTGACCATTTATTAAAGAACGGGACCATTTTCCTGTAGCTCATGGTTGAGAAAATGTATTTAGCCTTTATTAATCAGTTTATTCTCTTTAATTATTAACAAAACGTTTACAACATGAACTGATGAGGTCAGTCCATGGTTCTAAAATCAACAGCCAAGCGTTGAAGCTTTGAAGCAAGTCGTTTATGTGACCTATGTGTCTTAACGAATCACGTCAGTATCTGGTGAAAATAATCATTATTTGACTGCCTTTAATTTCTTCTGGAAAATAAATAGACCACTTCAAATGGCCCAAAAAATTGAGATTATTTAGCTCTGCCTTAAATTATTAATTAATAGGATCTAAATTTGAGCAAGTAATTCCTTCATCATTGACGGAGAAGGTGACCCAGATTATACACACACAATGTGTTCGTAAATTATCCTTATTTTTTGTCAAATTAAATAGGCCTGCACGAAAATAAATTAATGGTAGCCTATATTTTAAAGTAAATATTTTTAAGCACATTTTTGCTCAGAAACACAAATTAGAAGTAAACTACACTTTCAAATAGTGCCCGTTTTAGTTACAATTGTTGCGCTGCAATTAACTAAGACCCAATCATTTCAACACGGAAAAAAACATATTGTTTATTTACTGGATTCAGTTTATACACTGAAATAAAGTTAAACTGAATAATTAAAATGGGACCATGTATGTACACAGTACAGATACAAAGATATTTAATAAATACCGAGAATTCTGCATAGTTTCCTGGCAATGTTGCCGGAAAAGTAAAAACTAAACATTTTATTTACAAGAATACAGCACATTTCTGGAAAGTTAAAAGTTAAATCTCTCTTATTGGAATTGGTCTCTAAGGCAACAGTGTAATCGTTGAAAGGGCCTAACCATATGGGAATATATTCCATATCCTAAAAGACACTTAGGAATTGCAATTAGACACACTCAGCTACATAGGCCTACTGGTCGTTTGCAATTGAACAGCAACGGTGAAAACAGTCAACAAATAAACATCAACAGTGAGCAAAAAAATTGTGTTGCAAGGCACCTTCAGAACTGCAAGGCCTTTAAGTACTTTTTTGTTGCTTTACGCACTCATTACGCAAGGTAATTACGCACGGTGATGCTGAACCTTAGTAAGGGATATATGATCATTTTAAAAACAGGTTATCAAATATAAAGATGATACATAGATGTTTTTTAAGGCAAGTGGTTTAAGGCTTATAGTGCCAGCGTGTGCATAATCGATGAGAATTTATAAAATGAGACACCCATGTATGCACATTTCTCAAATGTTCTTATAAACTATTATAAACAAACGTGGCCAACATTAAAAGAATATAATTTTGGTCTATTAAAAAATCGATTATGGCATTGGCTCACATTTTTCTTGGCAGGCCTGTACTGGCCTAAAAAATATTTCAATTATTATCTATTGAAAGGGATACAAAAATGGGTTATTCATACCATTCAAAAAATATATTCATATTTAAAGTAAGTGTAGTTGTAACCATAATATCTAAGATATTAGAAACGATCTCAGAATAAGTATTCTAAGACAAATAGTACATTCCGTAAGTAACTGGTCCACTGAAAAGTCCTGGGACCGGTAATGTGGGCCTTGGAAAGCCGTTGGAAGGTCCGTATGGGGACCCCATGTGTGGGCCCAAAGGGAATGGGAGAGCAAAAGCAGGTAAGATGGGTTTCGATGCGAGTTTGTACTTCTCCAACTCGGCCTCCTGGAGTCTTTTGGCTTTGGCTCTCCTGTTTTGGAACCATATTTTAACCTGTGTCTCTGTCAGATTGAGGGAGTTGGAGAACTCGGCTCTCTCGGCGATGGACAGGTATTGCTTCTGTCGGAACTTCCTCTCCAGCGCCAGCAACTGAGAGGTAGTGAAGGGCGTTCGAGGTTTTCTGTTGTTTTTATGCTTTCTTAAAGTACATGGAGGTGGGCTCGAGCTTCCTGAGATAAGACACAAGTTGGGAAAAAATATCAGGAATTATAAGTTTGTCCATTCATATTCTGCGAAGTTTCCCCACAAATTTGTATTTAACTTTTTTCCACTAATCAAAGAAAGAGTCCATATGTACAGAGAATATTAACAAAGGTAAATATTTAAATGCCTATAGCCTACAGCCCAAACATGATAGGCTAATTATATGATATGTTCAGCCAATAATAATACTGCTTACATAAATACCAGCAAT